>NC_083472.1:13812500-14112500 GCF_030014155.1 Tachysurus vachellii
AAATATAATGTATGGAATGCAGTCATACTCTTGCTACGTGTTTTATTACAGTTAAAATATCACACCATGCATTCCTAAACAAACTGCAGTATTGCTAATCAACTCTCAAACGAGTTTGATCTCCACTTTCAGAGTCTTCCAGTGTTAAGAGAAACTGATTATAATAGGTGCTAGGAGGCACTAAAGCCCAATAACTTGAGGTGAGAGGGTCCTCTGCTTGACTGACATTCATATATGTTGCCTGATTGACTAGTAAGTACTAAAAAAATAGCTCCAGAAAGCAGGACTACAAACAAAGAACCATTTAGTGTCTACACTGGTTTAGATGCTTGGATTAGTTTATGCTACATGCAAAGCCAGGAAGAAGGGCATCTAACAGAAAGGGTCAGCACGTACCAAACATAAGCCCCCCCATACCCCATGCAGATATCTGTCTGTCTGTCTGTCTGTCTGTCTATCTATCTATCTATCTATCTATCTATCTATCTATCTATCTGTCTGTCTGTCTGTCTATCTATCTATTGATCTATCTATCTGTCTCTCTATCTATCTGTCTGTCTATGTTAAACAAGATAACCATGTGAATGTACATATGTACCTCAGCTGGGAAGTGAGATGCTCTCGATTTTGAGTGAATGCCACATAGCAGTAGGAGCGTTGATGGCACCAAGCACAATTGCACAAGCTACTGTCGACCATTTGTTCCCTAAAATAAAAGTGTTAGTATAACGGGATAACGCATTTATTCACTGTAGGCTGGTGATGATCACTTGAGCTCAGCAATTCATCACTGGTTTTAAGTGGAAGAACAGGTGATAATATGTAAAAACGAATAGCTGCAGTGTATGCCCTTTTCTTACCAGTACAAATATAAACACTGTAAACATCGCAATTCTGAATTATTTCTGGGTAATAGACGTTTTTTTGTTTTTAACGGTTCTGTGTTGTAGTGGTGTGATCAATGACTGTACACAGTGTATAAGTGGGTGTCGTAAGATGGTTTCCAAAGTGTAATGTCTCTGAGGCCCTCTAGTGGCTGGATACAGTATAATTTTAACCCAGCTCATTTCCATGTTGGTGACTGAGAGAAACGCTTCAGTTTCAGCCCAGGTCTCCCCATAGTTTTGATTTTGTTCTAGTTCTTCCATTTCTTCCACTCTCCGTAAACATGCCACCAGTGACTTCGGTGTAAAAGTGTGTGCGAATGTGAGCGACTGTGATGGACTGTGGTAGTGTAATGTGTGTGTGTGTGCCCACAGTATTGCATTGCATCAACAACCGGTCTACAATATTGCATTATTTAGAACATCTAGGAACACTTGTACATATAAGCATATACATATGTCATTATAATAGCAATATAGCAAGTTATGCAATTTATCATTACTGAAAGGAAATATGCAGTATGATAAACAAAGTAATAAAACATACCAACATATCAGGTAATTTATTAGTGTGAAAACATACAGTATGTACGTTTCTCACAGCTTACTACGAGACACACTCACACACACACACACACACACACACACACACACACACACACACACACACACACACACACACACACACACGCACCAATTTTCCACCAATAAGATCTTCCGTTTCTAAGACCATTTTGTCCAATCAGAGGGGCCGTTATACGAGCATTTCTCTCGCGTAATGCGAACAGGAAAGCGTTGAGTTCCTATGTTTGCTTGTACGCTTTAGCAAGTGATACACATATTAACTGGAAAGTGGTTTGGTACGTATTGATTTATACTTAAATGTCGATATGGTGTCTTAGTTACAACTAAACTAACTAGCCATGGATATGGAGACTAGGTTATCGTCTTACAATAAGAATGCGCTTAGCTAATGCTAGCTACTTTACCATTACCATGGTTTAGAACCGTTTAGTTGTGCAAATAGCATTCTAAAAGCACAAAGTAGGGTGTTATAATCTGAATAAATTATATATTTTAATAACAGTAAGGATTTATACATCTTTTGTTAGTTATGTCCAAAGCTAGCTAGCTAGCAAGTTAGGTTTCATGTGAGAATTAGACTTGTGATTATTAGTTTCTGACTCTGGGCTGCTTTAAAAATTGTAATGACGTTGTTTTGGGTAATATTTTCAAATACTGTTGTATAAATTAGAGTGCAAATCTACAAACGTAACTTTTTTACGCAGGTTAGTAAACAGTAACAATACTTCAAAATAAATATAACGCTTTTGTCCAATGTCTCGAAGAGGTAAGTTGTTTATATATCAGTCTGGGACTAGTTGGCTTGTACTTTTAAAACTTTAGCACTGCCTGTTAAAGTTTAATGTTTAAAATGTTGTCAAACTCAGTTTACATAACAGGACACATCACACAAGGTGGACTGATCTCTTTTGCATGTTTTGCAGTGAAATCAATATTGGGATTGTCACATTTTAGCTTGCTAATGAATTACATATCATTATGACATTTTGTCAGTAGCTGAGTTAATGGTCTTGACATTTCTGCGTTAGGGCTGTCACATGTCAAATTTCTATTAATATATTATTCTATACCATCTACATTTTTCAGCAGCTGATTAGAAGTAGGTTGTATGTTTGACCCCAGATTTGGGTCAGAAAACCAATGTCTAAATTTCTCTTGTGTATTTGTCAGACCCTCAAAATGGGTGAGCCGCAGCAGGTCAGCGCCCTCCCGCTGCCACCGATGCAGTACTTCAAAGAATACACAGATGACAATGTACGGAAAGGACTGGCCCCTAAACCACCTCCTCCCATTCGGGATAATTACACAATGTTTGGCAATCTGTTCCAGTGTGATGACCTTATCATCCGGCCACTGGAGAGTCAGGGGATTGAAAGGCTGCACCCAATGCAGTTTGACCACAAACGAGAGTTGAAAAAGCTTAATATGTCTATCCTAGTTAACTTCCTGGACTTGCTGGACATCCTGATCAAAAGCCCAGGCAGCATTAAGCGTGAAGAGAAATTGGAGGACATGAAACTTCTTTTTGTGCACATGCACCACCTGATTAATGAGTATCGACCTCATCAGGCTCGTGAGACACTGCGAGTGATGATGGAAGTACAGAAGAGGCAGAGGTTGGAGACAGCTGAGCGCTTCCAGAAACACTTGGAACGTGTTGTTGAGATGATCCATGGCTGCCTTGCCTCACTGCCTGATGATTTGCCCCAGCCTGACACCTCTGGTATAGCTGGAGCGGTGGTTTCAGGTTCAGGGGGGGATATTAGACTAAAAACTGAACCCATGGATGTGGAAGAAATTGGAGTTAGCTGCATAGTAGGACAACCAGACAAAAATGTACCCACTTCTACAAAGGAAAAAGTATGGGATAAAGATGCTATGATGTGCAGAATCATTGATGAAATGACGTAAAAGTAACGTCCTTTTTTTCCTTTTGTTTTGTTCTAGGGTAAATATCAGATTGATAAAACTGTTGCAGCAGTCAGTAGCAAAGCTATTCATGTTTGGAGGGGAAGGTTTTTTCTTATAAAATGTCTTTCCAAATTCTGTACAAATCATAAATTTAAATACGGTATTTTTTCATTTTGTTTACAACTTCAATGCCTTTACCTTGTTTTCAGGAATTGTCAGGTTCTTGTTTCTAATAAAAACTTTGTTTTACTAATAATTACTTTCATAATAGCAAGTATGCCTCTGTTTTTTTTTAATCTGTACAAACCTGTATAATTTAATTAAAATAGTAATACATGCTACTGATTATCCACAACTCTGTGCTACTTAAATAACTGCAATCACATTATATAAATGGTCTATATAGGGTTTATGTATAGGGTTTGGGGGGGAGCAAAAAAGACAAAAACAAGAGCAATTTTCAATTCTTCAGATTCTTACTGCTGATGAGTGGATTGCATCTTGTGGTATTGCCTCAATACTTCTGCTCTCGAAGTCTTCTTTAAAGTTTGATTGTATTACCTTCAGCTTTGCCCTGTGGAGGAGGTTTGTGTAGCACTAATGATTGGTTTTGAAAATTTGAAGTTGGTTTTGATGGTTGAAATGTTGGTTTTGGTTTTTCCTTCAGACCTCTAAGGATGAATCTGTCATCAACTGCTGTTTCTTAGCCAACCTTTTCAGTGCCTTGTTGTTGGTACAGCAATGGGTTCTTTCTTTTTTCTGGACATTCTTGGGTTTAGAATGGCCTGCTTTTCTCTGGTCTTCATGTTGCTGTATTCTTTTTAACAGCAAATACGTCTTCAAAGGTGAAACCCAGGACTCATACCAAGAGTAGATATTCATAGTTATTAGGTTTGTTATAGATAATCAATCTAACATGGTTCACCTGGAAAACAAGAAACACCTGCCAGTTACTTTACAATATTTTAGATATCAATTTACAATACTTTACAATCACATAAAAAAGGTGGGTTCAAACAAAAGTTGACTGATTTTTTAAAGTTGTTTTACACATCTACAAATAATCTTATTCTATCAACTCATTATTTTCAACTCATCTTTTAATTTTCAACCCAAATATCATCAATACATAGCAAAAGACCTGGCCTTGTTGCAGAGGGGACGATGATGAGCTTGCATGTTTTAATGAAGGTTTTACATGAAGTCAAAACCAGGGCATTGAGAGGCTGCACCTAATGCAGTTTGACCACAGGTCAGAGCTGAAGAAGCTAAATATATACATCCATAGTTAACTTCCTGGATCTGCTGGATATCCTGTTTGAAAGCCCAGGTAGACTTAAGTGTGAAGAAAAATTTAAATTAGAAGGACCTGAAACTTCCGTTTGTAAACTTCTGTTCTGTTGGTAAATAGTGGCATGTGCAAGACACACACACTATCTACAATGGACACAATATGTTAACTAGAACTCATATGTAAATAATAGCATATCTATAAAAACTCATGTCTGGATAATACTGTATACCTGACCCTATATAACACTATACTGTAGTGTTATATAGGGTTATATGCACCTCTTCTTAAGTTAGGACTCGTTAAAAACTCGTTAAACGGGATTTGAACGTTATTAAACCATGTTATGAAAATGTCAGGTTATGAAACCGTTTCGGCACGCGCAGCCCTTAGCCAATAGGAACCGCGCCACGTCGTCACGTGGTTTTATTTATGTAACTTACGGCGTCAGAATATAGCTCAGAATTTACTGTTGTGCGGTCAGCGAAGGTTAAAATACGTCGATATTGTAATAAAATATCAACAGAAAGATATTATATCGCTAATAAGATCGTTATTTTAGGGTATGTTGGATGAAGCTGTGAGGATCTTATTATTCACCGTAGATTTATTTTTCCAAACAAAGACAGATGTGAATGGCACTCTGGACAATCGTGTGAAACAGGGATTAACTTATTAGAGAAAAAAAGTCTCGATACCGCGTTGAAAAGGTCGTGTTTTCTGCTTACTACAATCCCTCATGAGAAGCTCGTGGCAGTAGATCAACATTGCTGCCTGAACTGAAACCATCTGAAGCTGCTCACACCGGCGCCTCCTGGGTGCTGTTAGAAAGGACTGCAGACGTTCATATTTCACAGTGCTGTTACATGTAAGATACGTGGGACATGGAGCATCTGGATTGTCCTATATGCCTGTTTCTTCTGTTTGAACCAGTGACGATGAGCTGCGGTCACTCGTTCTGCCGCAGGTGCATTATGGGAGTCTGTGTACCGTCCAGATGTCCAGTCTGCATGGAAAGGCTAAAGCAAAGGGACGCAAAAAACATAAAAAACAACGTTTTGCTCTTCTGTATCATTGAGAAATACTGCCCTGAGGAAACCAAGACGAGATCTGAAATACAGGAGAGTCTGGTGGCTGGAGACTTTACAAAAGCACTGCTAAAGATAGGTAAGGATTAGTGTGAGACATGGCAACATTGAATTGAATAACACCAAACTAAACCAACAACGTTTTCTACCGTAAATATTCCGACATGGTTGTTAAATAATGAGGCAGGATTGAACCAACGTTATCTGCCCTGTAGGGGATAAGATCAGCTGGATGCTCTCGTGTGCGCATGCGCACGCCTGTCGCGCTGTTCACGAAGTCACGTGTCATACCGCTCATCGTACACATGAAAAGTACACTTACACCTCATGGTGTGTTATAGCGCTACTATATTACGTTAAGATATGTAAGTGTGACGTAAGTAAATGAACATGGTGGATATAAACCTAACGAAGTTGTTTGACACAAAGCAGATTATCCTGATTTATGCTTACGATATTTTATTGACTTGAGTTTGCATGCATATGCAGAAGAAGTGAATTTTATCAAGAGCTGTATCTGGAATCCGAAAACTCTGGCCATGCATTCAAAATGATTTACTAATTCAGACAATCCAGAAGACTTGTATGCAAAATAGACATTTTGTTAGGTCTGAAAGTGGCATAAGAGCAATAATTTTATAATTATTTAATAATTGGAAAACCAAATTTGTCAATACTCAGTAACAGCTTATAATACTATTTACAATGTTCTTTGAAAGTATTGGAACAGCAAGATCAGTTCATTTTCTGGCAGTGGTAGCTCAAGTGGTTATTTTTTGGTTGGAGATATGTATGTGTGTGTGTGTGTGTGTGTGTGTGTGTGTGTGTGTGTGTATATATATATATCTCAGTACACTTAAACTGAGGTGTAACACAATAAGGTATTTTGCATAGATGCCTAGGAGCAGTGCTGGCATGATTTTTTTAAAATTAATTATTAAAGCCATGATCTACAATTAACTAATTCTTGAAATATTAGTAATGATATGAAACACTTTTTTGATAGTACCACAGATATTTAGATGCTAAAATTAGGGTAAAAATGACATTTTATCTTATAAAAAAACATATCCACTCCTAACTCTGGTACTCTCACTATGATATCCCTATGTTCAGAGAGAAGCTAACTGGTTTTAAACAGAAATGTGTTGTGTTCTTATTACATTGCTAATTAATAGATGTACACTAGATGGCGCTAGTGTGTGATAGCTAGGAAGGTAGCAGATGAGAGAAGAAGTGGAGTTACACATGTGGCTAATGTTCAGTAAAGAAACCTGTTTGGTACTCTGTGTATTGCCTTCTTATTTCACGTGAATACACAACAAATTGGCGACGAGGATGGCGGTTCATCTTCCTCCTACATACTTACAGTGTCCTGAGATGTTAGGGCTTGGTGGTCAGATCTTAAGTTGAAATGTTTGCCCCACAGGTATGTTCTCCAACGCTCAATGACCCACACACAAGCAAGAGCTTCTTTTTCAACCACAGAATATTTCCTTTCCGCAGATGTCAAGGTTCTGGAAGCAAAAGCCACTGTCCTTTCTGACTTATCTGGATGAAGCTGAGTCAGGATGCCACCTATGCCGTAATCTGAGGCATCCCTAGTAACAATCGTGGGCAAAGCAGGATCAAATAAAGCCAATGTAGGGCTCTGTGCAATCAGTTCTTTTACTTCCTGGAAACTTTTGTGTGCTTTATTAGTCCCTGCAAAATTAGAATTTCCTCTAAGAGCATCTCTCATAGGCTCAACAACTGCTGCGTAGTTTGGAATGAATTTAGCATACCAAGCGGTGAGACCTAGAAATGATCTGAGTGTGGACGCATCCGAAGATGGTGGAGCATTACGTATTGCATCCAAGTGACTGTGATCTGGCATCAGTCCTTCGTTGGAGATAGTATGTCCCAGAAATGTGAGCTTCTCTTGGCGAAACGTACATTTCTTCCCATTTAAATGCAGACCCGCTTCTTGTAGATTGTGCAGCACTATTTTTAGGTGAGCATCATGGCTAGTAATCATAGTATCATGGCCAGAGTCACCAAACACAATTATGTCATCCAGATAACACTGAACACCTGTAACACCCCTGAGAATAGTAGACATCAATTTTTGAAACGCCGCTGGAGCTGATGCTAATCCGTAGCAAACTCTCTTGAAACGAAACAAACCATCATGTGTTATAAAGGCAAGTGAGGTCCCTACTGTCCTCATGTAGTGGTACCTGATGGTAAGCCAGATCGATTGTAGAAAACATAACAGCACCTCTCAACTGTGAAAAGAGTTCTTCAATGTGTGGAATGGGGTAGCTGTCCACAATGATTGCTTTGTTGGGTTCCCGGAGATCCACACACATCCTGCTGTCTCCAGATTTTTTCTGAGTAACAACGATGGGCGAAACCCAAGGCGAAGCATCCACTCTTTCAATAATACTGTATCTGCTGCTAATAGGCGGTTCAGCTCTGTAGACACAGCATCCCGTACAGCAAAAGGTAGCCTGCGTAGCTTCTGCTGCACAGGAATAAAATTTTCATGCATCTTTACTTTGTGTACAAAGTTCTTTGCACAGCCAATGGATGGCGTGGCAGTATGAGACACTTGTTGCACTCGCTGTTTGGAGGTGAGTACTTTATTTCCTGATATGCACAAATTTAAGGAATATATTAAGTCCATACCCATAAGTGCGTTTCCACTTTTCACAATATAGAATGTGGCAGGTACTGAATGTTCGCCATGTCGTGCAGACGTCTTAATACATCCCAGCACTGGAAGGTCATCTTTTGAATATGTGACAAGACGCACATCTGAATGTTCAAAGGGTAGTTCAGAAAAGTATTGCTTATATATATGTTCTGGAAGCAAAGATACGGATGATCCAGTATCAACAATTAGTTCTTGCATCGTAGTACCAGAATATGTACCCATTTCAATGTCACACACAATTTTGTTTGCAGCCAACGTGTTAGTCATGTACAAAACAGTCAGTTCAGGAACTGCAATTTCTCTGATGTCCTGTCTCCATCCAGAACGACACACTTTTGCAAAATGTCCCATTTTACCACATGATTTACACGTCTTATTCAAAGCAGGGCACTGCTTGGAATTTGCTAAATGGCAACTGGAATCACAGCGATAACATTGGGTCTGGGTTTTACCTTGTGTGGTTCTACGCATGGTCGTTTCTTTTTTCTAACATATAGCCGTTGAACTGGTAAGTCGGCAGGTTTTGTAAATTCACTTGCATTAGCCATGGCATTTTCCACTTGAACAGCCACTTGTACTGCCCTGTCTAACGTCAAATCTGCTTCAAGTTGAAAACAAAAGTGATGCAAAACCAGTGGAAAATGAAAGCATACGTGGATACAAAGCGCAAAGCAAAGACTCCGGGACTCAAGGAAGGTGACTTTGTACGGGTGAGGAAACCTGTGCATGTAAGAAAAGGGAAATCAAAATTTAGCAACCCCATGCAGGTTGTTAGACAGAAGGGGACACATAGTTTTGAGCTAAGTGATGGACGAACTTGGGACATATCTCATCTGGCACCACTGAACACAGACTTTGCACAGGTTCCTGAACACTCTGAACAATCCACTACTGCGCCACTTGAAAGTAGTAACAACCAGTTAGAGGGGCGTTGTAGAAGGAAACCAGCATGGTTGAAGGACTATGTAACAAACTGCCATAGTAGAAAAGAAGAAAGTGATGGTGAAATGGAATAATATCGAAGTTTAATTTAGACAAGTTGTTGTTTTAAACTGAAAGGATGTTCACGGAACTATTCATGCTATATGTGGTTGTCAATAGACATTGGTAGAAATTGTTCTGTTTTCTTTAATCTGAAAAAAAATTTACTGTTAAACAATGTTTACTGTAATTGCTGAGGGAAACAAATAAAGTAAGGGGGAGATGTTGTGTTCTTATTACATTGCTAATTAATAGATGTACACTAGATGGAGCTAGTGTGTGATATCTAGGAAGGTAGCAGATGAGAGAAGAAGTGGAGTTGCACATGTGGCTAATGTTCAGTAAAGAAACCTGTTTGGTACTTGGTGTATTGCCTTCTTATTTCACGTGAATACACAACAAAATGGGGAGAAATACCTGATTCCTTATTCTATTTCTTACCATAACAAACTCTCTGGAAATGAAATAGAATCAAACAAATTAAGAGACACATTTGACATTTATTACAGTTATGGGTGTTTGAAGGGACACCAATACCACATTTCTTCTGCCAGTAAATTAGGTTTCAGGGCTCTTTGCAATCATGTGAACTATTAATCTGTGAATCTATAGCTTTAAAAATGATTTTTTTATAATAATTAAATTTTATTATAATGAAATATCATATAAAAAAGCCTGTAAAGTTTTGAAACACCAGAAAGAATCAGTCGGGCGATGTACAGTATATGAGTTCCAAACCTAATTATATCGTTGCTTTAATCAGCTCATCTGTTGGGCTGCTTTAAACCTTGTTGAACTGATTTTAATGTCAATTTACTGTAAATTGTTAAAATATGTGTGGGAGCATGATGATTGCAGAACTGATTATTATGCATGCATGTACAATTTTCCAGTGGTCAGGCCTGTCTTATACCGCACACACATGAAAAGCTTATTTTATTACCCAGTTATAGGCGGAGCTCTGCATGTCCTTGTTCATGCCCTGTGTTTATTTCACTGCTTGTGTAATCTTGTTTTGTATGTTTAACTGCATCCTCTTTTATGTACATACAGCATATACAGTACTTTTCCTTCTAAGTCTGGTTCCTCTCAAGTTCTCTTCCTCATATTATCTCAGAGAGCTTTTCCTTGTCACTGTCGCCTCTGGCTTGCTCATTATGGATGAGCATTATGGATTATGGATAGATGTTAGAGATATATAGTAACTTAATTATAAACTTTAAACTTTCCTTTTTTTATTGTTTCTATACTTCTGTAAAGCTGCTTTGAGACAATGTGAATTGTTAAAAGCTCTACACCAATAAATTGAACTGAATTGAATCTAATATATACATTGCTTAAGAATTCCAACTCCAAATAAAAGACGGTGTGTGCTGTAGGTTGTCAGCAGTGATTCTCTTCTGTTAGTAAAGGTGTGGGATGATCACTGCAAGACTACGCAATTGACAATATGATTACATGTGCCTTTAGGTGCCTGCTGTCACTTTGAATAATATTTAACACTCAAAACTAAAACAATCTAAACAGAAATTTCTTGCTATTATTTGTCTCTAATTATGCACACTGTTTTCTGCAGATCCTGTTGATTTGAGTCTGAAAGCATGGAAGGCAGAAGCCAACATAGGGCTCCGGTGCTTTTCTGAAGCTCTTCGTGACCTGGAAGATTTGTGTTGTGCCAGGCCAAACTGGGCTGAGGTAAAAACATCAGAGTGTTCTCTGTGGAAATATTTGGGTTGTTGGGTTTACTTTTAGTGTATTCTGCATTTGGTAAACACTTAGCTGAATGTATAATCTGACATGACTATATCCCGATGGAAGTCTATGTACAGGTAGAGCTTGATGTAGTTTCACATATTAAGCTTGAAATTTGTCAATCATTGAGGTTGGAAATCCTACAAACATTCAACTACTAATTCTCATTCTCAATAATGAGAACATAAATCCCCCACCCTTTAATGAAGGAGATATAAAACAACCAGTTTCATTAGTCTTCTTAGACATCACAGAACTGAACAAGTTAAAATTTCTCCACCCTTTCACTTCCTAGCTGTCTAACCTCACCCACTCATGTTGAGCTATGTAGCAGTTATTAAAATGAAAAAGTAACACCAACTGGCTATTAGGACACAAACAAGTAACAAGGACTCACATATTTAAAATGAGCATCTGATGTTTATTTTTTGCCGATGACTAGATTTGTCCTACCTTTATTTGAACCCAGAGCAGCATGCGTAGTGTAGTTTAGTCTGTTTAGGAGGGAGTAGGAGAGGTTGGAAACTGTTAATTTAAATATAAATTATTTATTTAATTAATTAATTATTAGGTTTTTGTACATAATGTATGCTGTTTTGTACACAAATGTGGAAATACATCAGATACCAAATGTATGATATGGGAGTGTTAATTTGAGTGAGAGGTTATGACAGGTCTGATACAGGAAGCCTAGGTTTGTTCTGATGAATGAATTACGCATGAAGGTTAACTTTGCTGTTGTGCTGCCATCAGCTTGTCAATGCTTATGAACTGCTTTTTATAACAAAATTTTGGTAGATTTAAAATTGTTGATGAGAAACATCATTTAGTAAATCATACACGTTTTAAATGTATTGTTCTTCATCTAACTCCAAAACGTCTTTATGTGGACAGCTTATCTGTGTTTTAGTAATTCTATATTGTAGTGTAATGTGTTATATGCATGACTTCTTATGCATTTCTCTGTCAAGTCTTCTTTGTCTGCCCTCTTGTGACCATTTTCCCACATGCTTAGGCATTCTTCCAAAGAGGGAATGTGCTGCTGGAGATGGGGAGACTGACCGAAGCTCTTATGCAATTTCATCACTGTCTAAAACAGCAGCCTGAATTTGCTGCTTCTAAGAACCAGATTAGGAAGGTATGGGAGGTAAATAATGTTATAACACAGACAAAAGAAAACAAACCAAAAGAGTTTGTATTTCACAAACGGCGGTAAATCATGGAAAGTTTGATCAGTGGATATACTGATATTCTAGAGAAATAATAAATGAAACTTGTATCATTTTCAGTCGTGTACTACACATTCTTTCTATACAGGCAATATATGATACTTTCTCAGCACCTGTTTCATATTTCCTGCTATAAAAGTATATTTACACAATGAAAAAAATCATTTGAAAGGTCAATAAAATCCAGGGGACTAAACTGGACACAGTGTAGATGGTGGTAAAGATGAGGATGCTGGCAAAGGTGTCAGTGATCATGAAGACTCCCTCCTGTCCACTCAGTAAAGCACTACAGGGACAGAGTAGCCTGCTGGAAGTAACATGTATACAGGTCATTTCTCCCAGCAGCCATCAAATTATACAACCTAGAACTCTAATCTAGTCTTTTTAACTATGCATCATTGTACATTTACCATTTTATTCACTGGACACAATATCTGTAGATAATACCGCATCTGAAAGAACTCTTCTCTGGAAAATACTGTATACATAACCCTTACACTGTATACAACTGCAACCTTATATACTGTAGTTCTTGCACCTTGAATAGCTATGGACCGAGGGAGGGAGGGAGGGAGAGAGAGAGAGAGAGAGAGAGAGAGAGAGAGATGCCTCATGACTTGTATCATGTGTAAGTATACAATATCATGTGTATAGGGTATCGTATAGGATTACTATTTATATTATGTATTTATTATGCATATTTTAGTTGTACATTCATTTTGCTTAATTTTTCAATATTTATTTTACTTCATCTTTATTTTATTCTTACATTATTCTGCCAGTAGCGAAACAGTAATTTGTCAAAAATTTCTCATTATTTGATTTTGATTTATATTGGCTTTCTTTTGTTGATGTTCAGATCTTGGAGATGGAGGGCATGGTCACACCAGAGGAGGTGCCCCAGATCTTGCAAACTGTGGGTGATTATCTTCGAGACTGCAGTTCTCAAACTGATACCTTTGGTTCTCCCCCCACCGAGGGCCTGAAGTTACCCTGGAAGCAGATGGAGGACAAGTTTCCTTGTGAGCAGGTAAAAAGGCCTGACGTCTGTTTTACCATTTGGATGTGAATGTACTGTACAGCAGTTTGTGCCAGTTCTGTTGTACTCATCATAATGCCATTGTCATAATAATATGATATTTAGAAAATAATATGAGAATCTAAAATACGAAAAATACAAAATCTTTTTATGTAAGCACTTATTTAATATGGTCATGAATTTTCCCGACGTTTTGAATGCTGCGAGCCGAGATACACAGTATGCAGATCAACCTATAGCATTACGGTGCTCATGTCAGCTTTGTTCCATGTTTTCATGTGTTTGTTTTGTTTCAATTGCCACATGTATTTTGTTTTTAATTCATTTCTTGTCTCTCCCTCTTTATTTTCAATGTTTGACCATAATGTGTCCTGACTACTCTCAACCATTATGTTTTATCTTTGATTAGTTTTTCTATTTACAACCTTTCGTGTCTTGTAATCTCCACAAAGTACTCATTCAGTTATTGAAATGGTCTGTCAATACAATGTCTTTTGTTTGTGTTCACAGTTTAGGTTTTTTTTTCATTCTTGATTGTTTTGATCTTGCCTGCCCTTGCATACTCTGTTTGCTGATCGCCTGACTTCTGCCTGTTCCAAGATTTTGCCTCATGTTTTGGACTATTGCTATTATTGTTTTGAGTATTGTTCACCTGAACGTGCATCCACCTCTCCACAGATGAATGAAAATGTTTGTTAATTCCAAACTGTATAACTACTGTTTTTTTTTATATATAAGTCGTATATCAGGATTGGTTTTGCCATGGGCAGAGAGCAAATTTGTCACTTAAGAACAAATTTTTACCTTTTGTGACTTTATACATACAACCCTGGTGTCTTGCTTCTCATCTCCAGCAGACTACATCTCATGTCAAGCACAACTCCAGTACTGAGTGCCAGCCTGTGTCTTTCATTTGCACAGCCCAGGAGAATAAGGAGCAGATGTTAAAGAAGAAGGAAATACAGATGAGAGGTGGGTGTATATATGGATTGTACAGTCACTTTACACTGTCATTCAGTAATTCACATCACTTCACTCCACTGGATTTTAAAGAGAAGTGCATGCATAAAAATAAGAAATGTGAGCAGAATTTTGTACCTAAAGTCATGTTAAACCTTCATCATATTTGCTAGAACAGCCTACAGTTTCATTGTCTACATGTTTAGTATTATGAGGAAACCAGAGTTGACTTGATGTTCTTTCCTCTTGTAGCAGACCAGGAGACATCACCCCTGTCAGTGTCTGACTTTGAGTGCCCCCTCTGCATTAGGTCAGTGCATCTATAGGCCAAAATACCCTGAAGTCTGGAAGTATTGCCACTGCAGTCTTGGCATTGATTAGTTAATATATTATTCACTGCAGTAATAATTTCCTTATTGTCATTGTCACATGTTAATGTATATGTTTACTGACATGGCATACTGCTATTATTATGTATTTTAAATGTATGATGTAGAAAACATTATTTATGCCTTGTATTTTGTGGTCTCTTTTACATGGTTGTTGGCCCTCAGGCTGTTCTATGATCCGGTTACAACACCATGTGGGCACACATTCTGCAAGAACTGTATTGAGAGAAGTCTTGACCATAATCTTCGCTGTCCACTGTGTAAACAAGCACTACAGGAAGTGAGTCTCATGCAATCTTAAAGATTAGATTAGATTAAAGTAAAAAGTGAAAGGTAAATAAAAAATATCTAACCAGAAATGCAATTACAAATGTATATAAATAAATGTTTTTTTAATATATATATATACATACATACATACATACATACATACATACATACATACATACATACAATCAAATCAAATGTCTGTCCTGTATTCAAGCATAAAAAGGAATGGAATTAAGGATAAAAATAAAAAGGAGGTAGATAAATAAAAAGTATAAACTATATAAAATATCTGAAAATATATGTTAAAATTTACATAAATGCATTGTATTGGCAGTACAAATTAAAATGGTTTTGTGATTGTCCTTAAAGTGTCCATGTGCAGTATGGTGTATATAAAGTGGCATTGTGCTGTGCAAGTCCAGAGTTAAAGTGACAGTCCACAGTTAAAGTATCAGTGCAAAAAAAGGTTGTGCACGAAAAAAAGTGAAGATGGAGGGTGAGGTCCAGTACTAGATTCTGGGTGTTATATATATATATATATACACACATTATTTAACAGAGTTGAAATAGTGAGGTAGAGAAGCAGAGACCAGCTCAATGCAGATACTGTAAATATTACATAAGGTACAAATGACCAAGTATAACACAGGTGGTACTTCAACAGAGTGAGATATATCGATAGGGTATATTTCTGTAGGCAGTGGACTTAACAGTGCAAATGTTCAGCATTTGAGATTAGAGTTCAGTAGGCTAAGAGCTGAGGAAAAGAAAGTAAATAGTAGAGGAGTAAATAATACACGGTTGGAGTGAGAAGGGTCTTTGAGAATACTTCTTACTCTACTTAGGCAGCGTTTGTGGTGAATGTCTTTGAGAGAGGGTAGTCAAAACCAGTGATTTATTGGGCGGGTGTCACTAAGAATGCTTTCAATAGTGCACTGGTATAAGTTCAGCATGATGTGGGGGGACATGTAAGCTTCCCTTAGTTTCCTAAATAAATAAAGGTGCTGTTGCACCTTTTTGATTAGAATGGATGTGTTGATGGCCCAGGAAAGATCCTCAGAGAGTTGGACACAGTGGAACTTGAATCTAGTCACACGCTCCATTTTCAGCTCTATTAATGTGGATGGAAGTGTGTGCATGGTCCTTTTTAGTTTGCCGGTGGTCTGGGTGTTGAGTGCAAGGTTGTTGTTGGCACACCACACTGCTAGGTGCTGAACCTCATCTCTGTAATCTGTATCATCATTACCACTGACCAGCCTGACCACCATGGTATCATCTGAAAACTTGATTATGGAATTAGAGCCTTGCACAGGAATGCAGTCATGGGTAAAAAGGGAGTAGAGGATTGGGTTCAGCACACAGCCCTGAGGTACACCAGTGTTTAAGGTGAGGATGGAGGAAGTGTGAACACTGATCCTAACAAATTGTTATCTGTTTTTGAGAAAGTCCAGGGTCCAGTTACAGAGGGAGGGGCTGTTGCCAAGATTACTGAGCTTGGAGATCAGTTTGTATGGAACCACAGCATTGAAGGCAGAAATCAATAAATAGCATCCTGATGTATCTGTTGTTACTGTCCATGTGAGTCAGGGCAGAGTGGAGAACTGATTCAGTGGCATCTTCAGTTGAACTGTTGAGTTATATGCAAAGTGATATGGGTCCAGTGTAGGGCAAGCATGTTTTTCTCCCAAGGTGGGAGAGTACCAGCCTTTCAAAACAATTTATGATTAAAGCCTTGAACATCCTTTTTTTTTACATTTAGCTACTTGGGATGAATGTTGTGTTTGTAGATTTTATATAGTGCTTTAGAATTTGCTGTTTTCAGTGCAACATTATACGTAGAGGATTGGCCTCTCATGGATAAGTAAAAATAATGCACATTTATTATGAAATGATTGGATTACCAATCATCCCCTTTTTCTATTATCTAAGATAATAAAAATTTATTTTTCACTTCCTGTTCTAGTATTTCAAGAAAAGGAAGTACAACCCCACGATTCTACTGCAGGAGATTATGACCCGCCTCTTCCCCCAGCAGCTGGCTGAAAGGAAACAAGTGCATGATACAGAGATGGCTGAGCTTTCCAAGTGAGTCTTGACACAATACTACAGTCATATAAGATGCATAATAGTGCATATAAAAAGTCATAAAGTCAAAAAAAAATTATTTAATCTTAAACAAAGATTTAAATTACATCAGATCTTTTTCCACCTTCAACCAGGAACATTAAGTTGCAAAACAAAATGGACAGAGAATGTTTTATTGGGGAAAAGGAAAAGCAAAAAAAAATTCTAACTTAAACAACTCAGTTGCACAATTGTGCTCATCCCTTAACTCCTACTGTGTTAAAGCACCTTTTGCTTGTAACAGAGCACTTAGTTTCTTTGGGAAAGTGTCTAACACTTTATCACATCTTGATTTAGCAAATTGATTCCACTCACCCTTGCACAAATGTTTTAGCTCTATTAAATTGTGAAGGGAATCTCCTGTGCACAGCCCTTACCAAGTCATTCCAAAGTTTTTTTTCCTCAGCTGATGTAGATAAGTGACAGTAAGGTGAAATATTTTTTATAGCCAATGTAGAATGATGCCTGTCATTTTGAATGTGTGTTTTTTTTCTAAATAGAAAACCAGGCAAATGATTAAAAAATAATAAAACATTGATTTATTGTTCAATTTTAAAAACTGTAATCAAAAGTATTTTTCTGTTATTCTTCACCTTCTTTTGACCTTCTGTTCATAAATTCTTCTTGTCCAGTTTGACCAAAGACATCCCAATCTTTGTGTGTACTGTGGCCTACCCCGGTATCCCATGCCCACTGCATGTTTTTGAGCCACGCTACAGGCTGATGATGCGCAGATGTATAGAGACTGGCACCAAGAAATTTGGCATGTGCAGCTATGAGCATGGGAAAGGGTAAGTAGTGCTTTTTCAATGGGAAAAGATACAGAGACGGTTGTTATTGTAACATTAAATTCTGAATATCTTAAAATCTATATTGAAACAATAACGCATGAGTTAGAGTGCGGGTAGTATGAGCCAACTCTAAGTACTGCCAAGTACTGTAGGTAATAACAGGCATGTCAATGTTCAGTACAAGCATGATTGCGAATGTAATATTGCATTTATTCAACAGTTCTATAAACAAGATTCCCTTATTCTTTTTTTCTTCAGCTGATGAGCTTTTGTATTTTAAGCCAAAACTTCTATTCTTGAAAAGTAGCCGTTGATGTTATTAACAATTCTGTAGTAACTTTAGTAAATACAAATAAGCAGTGAGTAATAGGTGATGCACATTATGAAATGTTCGAGTGCCGTTATACTAAACTCACTTTTGGAACACTTCTTGACCAACAAAATTAGTGGTCTGGAACTAGCTTTTGTACTTGTGTGTGTTTGTGTGTTGTATTTATGTGTCTATTAAAATGGTGTTTATAGTTTCTGTTTTATTAGGAAACTGAAATTAAGATTATTGTGTCGCTGAAAGATTTATTTAATAAATGTGTTTTTTAGTTTTATTGAGATATCAAGAAGCTCTTACCTGTCATAACTCTCTTGTGGTATTTCATTAAAGTTCCAATAAATGTGATTATGATTTTAATAATGAGGTCAATACAAAATGACGCCTCAGTCAAAACATGTCTGGCTTGCTGTATTTGGGATTCTCAGGTTTGCAGATTATGGCTGTATGCTGGAGATTCTGGACCAAAATGTGCTCGCTGATGGCCGCTCTTATGTGAACACAGTGGGAGGAAGTCGATTCCGTGTGCTTCAGAGAGGCCAGCGGGATGGCTACCAAACAGCTGACATTGAGTACCTACAAGACCATAAGGTCTGCTTTTAGAGTGTTTCACAGCAGAGCTTAATTTATAAGCTAATACTATGCAAGCTGGCATTGAGTCAGATTTGATCTGGGTTCATGATTTAATTTATTTCAGGATCTGTAAGCAGTAATGCTTTCAGTAACAGCAGAGAGAAAGTCATTTTAGGTATCTTGTTGCTGTTCTACTGTCCATTTATGAATAATGTCTGTGTTTGTGTATGTTGGGCTAAATATAGGCAGATGATGCTGAGCTTGAAATGCTGCAATGCCTCCATGACAGTGTGTATCAGCAGGCCAGGGAGTGGTACCAAAGACTCAACAGCCGCATCCGGGAGCAGATCAACCAACAGCATGGAGACATGCCTGAGAGAGAGGATAACATTCAGGTTCGAACATGCATGTATAAAATTGCTTAAAACAAATTTCCTTTGCTATTTCACATACCCCTGACCCATATAACACAAATTATGATCTCCTACATCAGCATAATCAGGTTAATGTTCCCAAATGATCATTAAATACAGACTAAATTATTTGATCTGGATTTAAATGTTGGTTAAAAAAGGAAGTTTTTTTGTTGGACTAAGTGGAAATTATATGCTTTTGAACTGGCCTTTGATTTTCTGATATTCTTTATATATTTATCACTGATCATTTTCTCATTTAATGTATTTTATTTATTATTATTATTTTTTTTTTTGATTAACTCAGTGTTGGTACATTTATCTGCTTGCCAGCTGTGATTGTGGATTTTGGGCAGTTGGCATTCAAAGTAAAAAAATGCTAACAGTTATTCCAGTCTCACCTTTTATGATGCTACCACAAAATATTGATTTGAAATGTTTTACAGGATGGATAATGCAGGTTATATTTGTGTAATATTAAAAATGAAATGTCAGAATGCCACTGTACTGAACTTGCACACATTTGTACAAAACACAGACACTCTTATCCAGAGTGACTTAGAGATACATTTTGTAATTTTTATCAATCATATATACTAGTACAGGTAGGTCATGATCTAAAAATACTATCAACCTAAAGCCCTGTTAGAGGACATACACAAAAAATGCCAAGGTTATGCCATTTAAGTGAAGTGGGTCTTCATCTGAGCCAGTGACACAGCTGTTCATTCCACCAGGGGAAGTTCATTTTACTGTTACTGGCACAAAAAAGAAAGGATAAACAACTTCTCCTGACTATAATGCATGTCTAGTATCTTGAGGGATGTTCAAGTATTAAGTGAAACTATGTTATAGGCTTGAACAAGGTGTCTATTTTTGGCTTTGCAGAGAAATCGATTTTTTTAAAGAAATTAAAGGATCTGGATATTGCAGAATACAGAATTGCAGAATGTATTCAGTCTAAGCCAGTCATTCTTATCTATTTTTGCCATTCATAAGTCAGAAGAATTCATATAAAGAATTTATACTGCAGCGATCTTAGGCTTTGTTTTCTGCTTTCTGCCCTGATCACAAAAAGTACTTTACTCCATCTTTCTTCATTACTCATAAGTAATTACAGTATATTAATTTTTGTCTCAGGCATCTTCTGATGGTCCTGTGTGGTGCTGGTGGCTTCTGTCTGTGCTTCAGTTAGATCCAGCTTACCAGACAACAGTTCTGTCCCTTACCACCCTGAAGGACCGATTGGGACATCTGCGTATTGTATTGGAGTACTTTTCTCAGAGATAGGACAACACACATGCACGCATGCGGTACACACACACACACACATTCAGGGCTTTGTCCTTTTTTCACTGCCTTAGAGCACATTCATGCTGGACTGGTAATTATTTGTGCAATATGTCTGGGTATTTTTGTACACTATATTTAGTTTCCAACTACAATGGTTTGGTTCGACTTCCATTGTTGTTTACCTGAGCAATTAAGTTTAAAACAGTAGATAATTTAGGCTAGAGGTGTGCACAGGGATTCGGCATAAATTAGTACAGATAGGACATTTTTGGATATGACGCCTTTAGGACACAGAAATGCAATTCTGATTATTAGCATATTGGGATTTGGCATGGCATTTGCTTATATATTTAAGCAAAATAACTTACTCTATGAGCAGGTGAAAAAAATGATTACTGTGAAAAATAATAAAATAAATTCAGGAATGCGCTTTATTTCTTTTTAAGAGACTACATTAGTGGAATTAAATATACAATGCTGTGCATACCTTTAATTTATACTGTACAAATACATACAGGTATAGAGCACAAATTAATCACTGATACTTGTATATTGATGAATCTATAAACTTGACTATGTATGTACATCTATCATTGTAGAAGTCCTGAATCAAATATATGATGCCCTTTGTAAAATGACAGATGATCAGCTGTCACCTGCCGCAAGAATGCTATCCTATGTGTTGCGATCGTGACATTCTTATTAGAATTGAACTGTAAAATTCTAATGTGTGAAGTTTTAATACTGCTGAATAAGGCTGTGTGTTATGAGCATGTTAAATCCTTTATGCCATTTTAAAATTAGAGCTTCCGATTAATACTCATAATTCAAATAGTGATTTGAATAATACCTCGAGGCAAATTAATATTGTGATAATGGTGATAAGGAATCAAATAATTTATTTTGAACAGTTTGAATGGATTTATGCTTAGACAATGGATTTAGGCTGAGCATCAATGATGAGAGAATTAATGCCACTGAACTCATATGTAGAGGTACAAGATTATCTAAGATTGTGTCCATGTTATTTTGTGGCCATCAGAATATTTTTAAGAGCCAGTCTACTGTATGTGGTTTTCTCATCATCATCTTGAAAGGGATTTGTGCCTTTGGGTTTTAAGTCTTAATCTGGACGAGTAAGATTATGTACGTTTGGTACTTTGTAAATAGACTGAATGAGTAAGCAGATAATAATGATAATAAAAAAAAATCAAAAATAATAATAATTATCACTGTTATCATAATCATCATTCGATAATGAAGATAAGCTTAAATTAAAAACAATTTATTTTTATGCTGTTAATGTACTGTGTTAAAGTTCTGGTAAAGGGATAATAAATGGGTGATAGATAGGTGTTGGATTGGTGTTGGATGTAAAAAAAAAAAAGAAAGAAAAGAAAATCTGCAATCACTATTTACACATTTGTTAATCAACACATTTTTCTTCTAGTGCATTTTATATGCATTTTATCAGCAAGATGGATTTTTTGTCACTAGTGAAGGGATTCCAAAATTATGTTTTATATATTAATTCCATAGCAATAAAAATGAATGTTAGACATGTAATTCAGTTTGATCAGCCTGAGAGGGCCAAGCAAGTGTGAAGATTTCATTAAGTAGAGATTTCATTAAGCTTGTTCAAGTCATGCAGAAATGTGATTTCAGACAGCTTTGGAGAAAATTTTTAATCTTTCATTTTGTTTTAAACCCTTTCTTCTGAATAAAAATAAGCAATATTAAATTGAGTATTATTAATGTGCGAATGATTGTTATTATTATTATGTGATTACTAAATAATATTAAAGTAAAATTTATTTTATTTATTTTGCTAGCTTTATTCTAGCATTTATTAAAATTATGCCAAATGGCTGACAAACACCAGATCAGCCACCAGATGGAGATGTTTTATCACTAAATTTTTCAAAGAATAGGGCATATTCTATTGCATTGTCCAGAAAAATGAACAAAATTGATGACTTAATCTTTGCATTAATAAGCCAGTCTGTTTTATTCTAAACTTTAATGTTCAAATGTTCTTTTTGTTCTGAAAGTTACTTCACCATGAAGTAAGTCACAAGGTCAAAACCAGAGCATCAGACCATGCTATATGAGCTGATTTCTTGTTATACGGATGGGTGATAAAGCTTTTGACCCCTAGCTAGTACGCACAGCTATACAGGTCAAAGGCAGAAAATCAATGTGAAGAATGAAAGAGAGAAAAGGGGAGAGAATACTGCACATTGCACTGAAGACCCTCAGCCTATTGATCTGGAGAAGTGGCACCAAGATGGAACAAAGGAGCAAGAATTAATGGAATAGTGACATTTTACATCGTTTTTAATGAGAGCTGATGGAAGTGGTGTAATTTAAAATGTCTAGACATGGGACAGTAATTTTTCCTCTGTAGGAGGAATATCTGCCGGGATTTTACACAAACATTGTTATTTTAATCATACATGATATCCATAATAAAAAGGGTATTTTCAGCTGAGGTGCACCTATGAGATAGCTTTTATTCTTAAAAATATGGTAATAAAGCTTGCTGCTATCTCTGTGGTTCTATTTCGATCATACCATTATATATGAAAAAAGTGATACTTGGTTGTACCATTACCACTGGCTGAATAATTTAAAACATGAACATCAAGTTTCATTAAAAGCACTAGCATTAAAGCAGTGTTGTGAGCTGAACTAATCCATCACTCCCCTTAAGCTGTGCTGCCTGCAGCTCTCTGAGCCTCTCTGAGGGTGACAGCCATTTTGTATTTAGTAAGCAATTGTACACAAAGGACCCATTGATCAGGTGTGTGGTTGAGGGGGCATGACAATAATATCTCATCAGTGCATGGTGCATAAATCTATGTGTATAGTCCAGTGTAGATTAAGATGGAATATGTAAAATTGGTGGTCATTAATAAGATAAAAAAATTAAGGGAATTTACATTGTGCCAATTAATGGAAGAAGATAGAAAATTGGTTATGAAGCAGGTAATTAGGATTATAATATTTTTAAACTTGTTACTTTTATTTGCACAAAAAAAAATTTGCCCTGATATGTACAAGACAAAGACGAAATTCACAGAATGAGATTATTAAATGGAATTATTGGCTTGTCAGGCATACTTGTTTATGCTCAGCGGGCTGTGGGATGAGATGATAATACTTGAACAAATGGATTGTTCAGAAGGCTTCTCTCTCTCTCTCTCTCTCTCTCTCTCTCTCTCTCTCTCTCTCTCTCTCTCTCTTCCCCTTCTGTTAATGTGAGGCGTGAGGGTGGAAGGGAAGGGACAGGCAGCTGATAAATATTGTTTTGCACTACCCTAATCCCCCTCTTGTGTTAATACGCAGATAAACCTTAAAAAGGCAAATGTAACCGAGTGAAGGGGGACATATCAGAGTCCTGGCATTCCATCTTCATGGAGCTAACTACAATTAGACACAGAAATGACAAGACGGCTTATGCTGCCAGGGTAGGCTTCGTAATTGCCAGCTCTACAATCCAAGAGGAGAAGAAAAAGTTGCAGAAAATAATACGTACCCAGAATAGATCTTGATGTGTTAGTTTGATTCTCAGTGTGAAAAAAAGGTCTTTTGTGGAAGAGATACTATAAAAACACTGCAGGGAAGTCATGATGTCCATAAAAGTGAGTTAATGTGAATAAAGATAAGAGTGAAAAAAAAACAGGGTAAAAGGAAGTGTGCACATCGGAGGAAATTTCATGTGCCCCAACCCCCATCTTCACACAAATTCATTTACTGGACTGTTGAACTGGAGGGTTGGCATGGCAACAACCTATCTCCCACAAACATATGTACATAGAATATAAAACTGATATGACGCTTAAGAAAGCCTTTGAGCATTGAAGGAAAACAATCTATAATGTTACGAGAGGTGTGAGGAAAAAAAATACACATTTTGAATTACATGTAGTTAAAAAACGTGATTAGTCTTTTTAGTATTTTATTTCCCATCCTGCATAATGCGGTATCACACAGAAACCTGCTTGGATAAACATGAATAAACACAGTTGATAACCATCTCTTTCAGTTTAGCTAACATTTCCACCAACCTGCAAGATCAGCAATCTCCAGCATAGATCTATAGCTGCTGTGTGAAGAGTTAAGTTTCACAAAGCCAAGGTGGATTTTACAGATAACACCAACTGCAGCCTGGATGATTCAGATCACACTGGAAAAAAGCTGCAGCTTAGGATCACTGACTGTGTGCAAAATATTTGTATTATGTTCTTGGTGTAGGTGTATGGATCAGCAGTAGAGCTAAGTGACCTTGACTGTACTGTTTTGAAAAAGGATGAAAATATACTAGTTATATTTGCAAACATTATATGTTCATTTTTTACTTGTTATAGGCAGTTCAAAAAAAAAAAAAAAATGTGCCACCACAGTTAAGGTTAATATATGGAAATTACACTCTTTTTCTGAGACAGATTAGAGAAGGTGCATGGAGAACAGCAGAAAACAGCTTTTACTGGTTTTATGAATCACCAGAAGCTCCCAGCACACTGTTGAAACATTAATAAGAAGATTTCAACCTACAAGACACAGCCATTTTTGACATAGCAATTAATTAAAGCATATTTAAAGGCTGTTAAGTTATGGAAATGAAATGGAAAGTCAAATTAAAAAGAAACTAATATAGAAAAAGTAAACATTTTACTTTTTTGTCAGATGATAATGATGAATTATTATTTCCGCTTTCTGAGAATTTATATAAACTACATAACATTACATATGTTGCATAATCTGTGTATGTAGTCAAATAAAATGTGTAATTACTAAATGATTCATAGCAGTTACTCAGTTATATGCTTTGAGATGAATACCTGACTAATAAGACTTTTAACTAAGGTTTAAAAGCAAACAATTCCATTTTAGATGATAGCAAACAAACAAAGAAACAAAAAATGTCAGAGGACTGCAGCATCTCTGTGAACCAGCACACAGGTTGCAGATCGGTGGCCTGGCCAGGCACTCATATTTGAACTGACTAGCCTCTTTGCCTCTGACTGATGAGCACGCACTCATCTATTTTCATTAACGTAGAGAACATTCGCTCCCAGCATTCTTTTGTCCAGACATCATCATGGAGACAGACCTGGCAGCGGTCATTAGGGCGCTGCGGAATGCAGAGCTGGAATCAGATTACTCTTCTTCAATCGCAGGTCCTCTGCTTGGTTTTAGAGACAACATATAAAAGCCAGCAGATCGATGGACAAATTAAATCCTGTCTTTTCTAATATCACAGTGACAAAGGGTGGGACAAAAAAAGAAATTAATTTGTGTCTAAGGAACAGAGTTATTTATGCATTGTAAGAAAAAAAAAAGAAACCAAGCGAGGAAGCTTTCTTTTATGTTCTTAGTTTTTTTTTATATGCACCTTACATATGGGGTGTAGATTGCATGTGCATGAAAGCAAACCACATGAGACTCTTCTGTGTAAAGGGATGCATCAATAATGCACAGATTCAGACCTCTCAAGATATGTCTTTCATCCAGCACACAAAAATATTTTTTAATCCTACACCATGACATGAAACCCAGTGTGTGCACTCCGCACATATGTGGGTGTTTGAGTGTGTTTGAGTGTGTGTGTGTGTGTGTGTGTGTGCGCACATTTTTATAAGGTTGGAATCATGTGTTTGATGAGCTGGACCCAGACTCCTAAGGATATATATTACTTATGCACAAACATCCAGTGACAGATTGCTGTACAAAGCTCAGAACAAAGGGAGCAACTCATGGATATCTGAATCACATGGAGTGACAGCTGCTTGCTCTAACTCTTAGCTTCTCCTCATCCTTTTAATGCATATTATTTCCATAAATTTCTTCCTATTGTGCAGAGCTTCTGCTGCATTTTGCATTCATCAGATTAATCATCAAAGTTGGGATAAAGTCATAACTACATTACATAAAGCCATAACTACATTACATAAAGTCTTAACTACATAACTAATTCTCTTTGCCCTATTATGCAATTATAACAATATAATAATGTGTTTAATCCAGATTGATATTCATAATTGGTTCATAATGGTCAATATAAGCAGCCTGAGAAACAGTGACATAGACAATAATTAATTAAAGGAAGGAAATATTGTTTATTTCTCTTCAGTAACCACTTTGGTCAGGATCATAGTGGGTCCAGAGCCTGTCCATGTAAAACTGGGCAAATGGCAAAATTCGCCCTTGAATTCTCTTGTGAAGAAAATATTCTAAATAAAGACACTACATTAACTTTCCAGTTTAGCTAATAAACCTACCATTCTCCTGTTTTCTGTGTGAATGTGTGAATGTCAGTGGTTAGTAATTTAAAAATGTAATCTACCACCAACAAAGGTTGCTATATTGATAGTGTAGCCATAACATACATTATGACAGCTGCACTGAAAATGATTAAAATAAGGTACTAGTAATATAAGAGAAACTGCTTTTTCCTCATAAATCAAATCTTTTTCTGGTGCGGTTGCTACCTCCTGTACTTCACAGGCTGTCATCTTAATATCGCAATGTTCAGAATCTAGTTTTCAGAAAAAATCATGTATTCATATAGACTAATCATATTTCTTATCATAGTATCATAGTATCATAATAAATGTACTGGTTAAATAGGCTAATGGACATTTTCATTTGACATCTAGGAGGTTAAAACAAGAATCATTATATCATAGTTACAGTGCAAGATGTTATTTGAAATGGAATAATATTTTTACACAGAACTGAACTATAATCTTGTTCATAAAAGGTACACAATTTATGCAACCAGGTTTTAAAATACTAATTTTGATTCTTTTATGACAAAAATGATTGTCAGTAAAGAGAGAAAACAAAAATGAAAACTGGCTGTCAGGGATTACCTAAAAAAAGAGAAGCATGTCTGATAGTCTGTGGCATGGCAATAGCATGTGTTCTAAGATGCTTAGAAAAGCTTTCCAGCCATTTTTCTTATAAAAGTGTAAGAAATGCACCTACAGCTATTGGTGCATATTTAAAGGCAGAGATTATTACACAAAATATTGACTTAATATTAATGTGTGTTTAAATTAAACATCCAAATCGTAATCAACACTAAGGTTGAGGTAATGATAACATCTACAGATTGTTACAGACTTCTGTCATGGTTGTGCCAAATTTGTGCTTGAACAACATGACCCACTAATCACTCAAATCCGTTTCTTGTTTCACCTTGATCTGCACCATTATGTAAGTTCTGGTTTCTGGGTATCTTTTTGTCATGTTTGTTGCCTTGCCTTCCACAGTCTTGCTCATAGTCTGTAGGTTTTGCTATTTTGGTTTGTACCCACCATTTGTTGTTATTTTTACACAGTGCACAATGAAATTCTGCACTTGCCTCCATTGTCTCTGCGAATCCCTGAAAACTTCAGTGTGAGTGGATGGGGTTAACCAGGGTTAAGTAAATAAGTGAATGAATTTTCTTTAACGTAAATGGGCTGGTATATTGAAATGAGTTAATTAATGTGATGAAACAAGAAATCCAAAATGGATTGTTTATGCTCTGTTTTCAAACAATGATAAGCCGAAAACTTCAGAAAATGTAAGAAAATTTGGGGTGCCCTTTAAAAGCAGGACACTTTCCATTTAGGTGAATGAGAATTTATTCAGAGTTTGTTAGAGTCACTATATGCAGCAGCACTGCAGTAACGAGGAAGTTAAAAAAGTCCTGCACAGAGAGCGTGAGAGAGAGAGAAAGAGAGAGAAAATCAGAGCGAACTGAGTTATGATGTCCCTCGTGTAGCACTAAAGTGGAATTGAAGGTTGGTATCAGGTAGGACATGACTACTGCAAATGACTACTAATGTTCTCCACATGCCCCAGAGGGTGAAGCAACACTGCTGATAATGACTCTCTACTTTCACACTCTGTTAGGAATTCATGTTATGAGTGTGTGTGTGATAAAAGGATTATTATATTCAGAATTTGGCACAGCAAATTTGAAAGGAAGTTTTGCATGCTCTCAGCTGCGACCAACTATATAAGAGACCGATATACAAGAATGCACAAGATTTTCTCCTGTCATAATTTGTCAAGAAGCCACCTGTTAATAAAAGCTGTAATCATTCATATTTAGTGCACTAATTTTCTCCCAATATAATTGGCACTCACTACCTGCGTTGCTATGATAATTATTGCAGCTGTGATTTGACACCGTTTTGGTTAGCTTATATCAAAGTCTCTCTGAACTTGGCTTGAGCTGTAGAACATTTAAGAGAGACCTATGGTATAGATGCATTTTAAGATTTCATGGCTCTCAATGTGAGATATACTTTATTCACTGTAAGAAGGTTTTAGGCTGTAGGGCTTTGAACTGGTGAGATGATCAAGGGAATTAGTCAGCACACGAAATGCAAGGCTTGCTCCTGCCAAGCAATTTAAGTAAGCATCCCTTGCTGGACTACAGTAAATTCTAATCTTCTTAAATGTCAGTAAAGAGTCCCAGTGCCAGAAAACAAAATTTATTTTATTTTGTATAAAGGCAGAGGAGTGATTAAAAAAAATCACATTACAGACACCAGACCTGCCTCCATAATTGCATTTTTGCTCTTACTCTCCCCAGTGAAAAAGGAAACTAGCAGGTTTATTAGAGTTGGTGGCCTGTGATTGCCTTTTAATGAGAGAATGACTGTGAAGGAAAGATAAGGAGGAGCTCAGACTAAGAGGTCCTCAGTGGGATTTGAATAATCATCAAAAATGCCATGTCTTTAAAAAACTCACAATAGGAAATGGTACTGTAGTCCAGTGCTTCCAGCCCTGACCAGCCAATCCATTTAGATCCTAGTGCAATGGTCCAGTAAATGCCTCTGAAAATACATTTACTTTTCTTTTAAAATCCTGCTATGAAAGAAAAAAAGTATTTAACATTCTTGTTTGAAAAGAATGTAATAAGCTAAAAACCATGATTACCTTTTATAACACAAAATAAAGGAAACATAAGGCAAAATATACAGTAACTAATATCGGTCAAACTTAACTCCCAATGCAACTGCCTTGAGTCAGAAATCAGAAAGTACCACTTTCTTTCACTTTCTGATTTCTGACTCAAGGCAGTTGATCTGATCTATTCTGACATGGCAGATCTTTATTTTTATTTTTTAACCACATTTCTCCTCAAGCCCTGCGATGGGTTGGCACTCCGTCCAGGGTGTATCCTGCCTTGATGCCCGATGACGCCTGAGATAGGCACAGGCTCCCCGTGACCCGAGGTAGTTCGGATAAGCGGTAGAAAATGAATGAATGAATGAATGAATGAATTTCTCCTCAATTGTTTCCTAATCTATTACCTAGTGTTTCTTGTTATTAAATCTTATTTAAAAGACCACCAGCCTGTATTAGATTTCTAAAGAACCCTCAACTACACAAGTAAACACTTTGATACTTCAATACTTGAAAATAGTTGCTTTTATAGATCCAAATGCTACTAAAGGTTTACATGTGGAAAACATTCACACTTGATAACCACAAAACACATGTATGTATTTATTTTAATTATTTTATCAAAACACAGTAATATGTTTTCCATGTATTCTTATTGTAATTACTGATATTGATAGATTTCTCAAAATTACGTTTCCCGAATTAGGAATAAGCCTTCAAAGGGGGAATAGTTGCATAATTCCTTGCTGATTCATGTCTTTCACAAACCTAGACTTTGACATATATTTAGAAGAAAAACATCTTGACACTTGGCTGTTTGATTTATCACTTTGCAGAACCCTACAGTACACGTAGCATGTTTCTCTATTATAGAGCATTCTGTAGAACACATCTAGGAAGTTATTAATTAAATTACCCAACAACTCTTGAAGAACTTATTTTTCTACAGTTAAATTTGTCTTAAAATTAAGAGTTTTGACTTGTCATGACAAAGCAAAAAAAGAAAAAATAATTAAAGGCCCCCTCTAAACTATGCAAAAAATGCAATTAATGAAACTGTTATATGAAAGACTGACCATGTGTTAACAAAATAATCAATAGCTATATAACATGTTATAATGTGTTAATTTATACATATGATAAACATATTACCTTATTTCCATGTTCTAAAAAGTGTAATACAATACCTGTATTAATCTATACAATTTTGTTATGGTTTATTCTGAGATGAGTAAAGAGGTAAATTAGAGCAAGAAATAAAAATCTCATTATACAACAATAAGACACACAATTTGTTCACACAAAAGCTTTGGATTTATTGCTCCTACAAATAGGGAATTGAGACAAAATGTAACACTGCTTTACTGGCCGAACTCCTTGACGGTGACCCTGGTTGCTTTAGCAACAGCTAGGAGGGCAGACAACCCATCCAGCCAGGCTACTTCCTTTCAGCCTTCACACTGTAGCGTAATCTAAGGCTCCAGCACTTCTCCTTAATCCACTCATCCGTCATTCCGTCCGAGTCCATGTGCAATGCCATACATCTCTCTGCTCTTTGCTCTCATCTATTTAACTGTGCCATCCATCTACCCACAGTGTCTTTCCACTTCCATCCGCATACTGGAGATGCCCTGGCTGATCATGATCTTCTGACTGGCACATTGTGGATTTACAGTGTTTATGTTTGATTCTTAAGGAGCCGTTGCTTCATCCAGCTGCCTATAGGGCTGGAGATTTGTATGGGAATTTGCACTTTAATTTTGCTAAGATCTGCATGAAATAATGGCATGAATGGATGCTGTTTTGGAACCGAGTTGAAATCTGAGTGTGTAAGAGCATCAATGGAGGGAAGAAGGGAAAATCTGTCTCTGTCACTAAGCTGATGAGGTGGGGTGATAAATGGGCCACTGATGAGTCAGAGAGTCACTATTCTGTTCCATTCCCAGCTTCGTCTTTTTTCTTCTTTCTATTCCTATCTGCACAGGCACACACAGCCGAATGCAATTCAACACCAGGTGTAGGCTCCTACTCAGTAATTGACAGTTAGAGAGACACAAGCCCTAAGGTAAGATGACTGAATGACATGTTTCATTAATGCACTGTAGGTTTTCTCATCACATGCATCCATCCATCATGTGCTGTCTGAGCACTTTTTATAAAGACAGTACTGAAGAGCTGGTCATGTCAAATCAGATTCAGATCAAATATTACCCCCTTCTGACTTCTGATTCAAGGCAGTTGCCAGTAGAGCTGCTTTGGGAGGTAAGTTGACTGATATATGTGCATCACAGCAGGTAAGGCAAGCACAGATGTCGGTAAGAGCATGTAAGTGTGTGTCTGCATGTAGGGGTATGTAATCTCCACAGAATCTAGAAGTGATGCCAAGTGGCTTAGAATTGGCCCTCTGCTCTGACTCACATAAAGCAGCTGGATATGAAAAGAATATGGTGCCAGCTGAGACAGGGGGAGAGAAAGATACCATGCATAGAATGACTGCTTGCAGGGGCGAGAAAAGAAAGGGAGTGGGATGAAAGCACATCATGGCAGGTGTCATGGAGCTTTTCTTGCAATCGCACACCCCCATGATGTGTCTTCATTATGTATGCTGTTCAGGCCCACACATAGGCACGCGTTACACTGCAGTCATTGTACTGTTTGTAGAAATTAGGAAGCCCAGACTGTGAAAGCATAACACTCTACCTCTGTGGATCTGCCATCAAATGAACAGCTTTGTTTTGACATTTTATTCACAATAACTAACCACTTTTAATGGACAGTGTTTGCAAGGAATTAACCAATATAAATGCAAATCCAATGTTATTTGGGCAACATCTTTCAGTTGGGTCTGAAAGATGATATGTTCTTTTAATTACTTGAAGTTTTGTGTCTAACACTACAGTATAAGGTGTGAGGAAGATTTACATCAACATAGCGCATTAAAGGAAAACTAGAAAACAGTACAAATGAAAACAAACAATCCTCCGTATAGCACCTTCTCTTTGACTAAGAATAAAATAGAAGAGAAAAGAACAAACACTACATGAGGATTTGTTTTGTAAATGGAAAATGTGAGTGTTGTTCTTCTTGTCCCTGCTCATTAGCGATTTCCCTTGAATGAAAAATTTATTTCTTTAGTCCCTGTGGAAAATTATATCATGGGGTGTATGTGATAGTTAATGCTAACTTGTCAGTTTCAGAACTAAACAGCCACATCTGCACTGATTTTTATATAGTAAGAATATGGATTTACCTTTGAACAGATATGTAATTTCCAGTAATGATTTTAACAAACAGCATGCAATAAAACAAATAAATAAAAAAATTGCTCCATCTCTGAAATTTTATTTATATCTTGCAACTTAAATTACTTGTTAATCCCAACACTGTAAAAAGTAAACATTATCTAAACATCATTTATTGGTTCCATTTGGAAATATATTTTTTACAAATCATTTATCAGTCACTTTTGTTACCAAATGGCCAATAACACCTTATATGTCTTTAACAAGAAGTAGAAGTTTCTCAAGTTTTTAATGAAGACTAAACTATAGAAACTAAAATAATTAATAATTATTAAAATTATTAAGACTCAAACCATACAACTGAGCAAGAAACATAAACACAAACCAAGAACACACTTGATCCTACAAAACATTTCATAATAATAACAATAATCTAAGATCCTAAAGTGAAAAGAGAAATAAGAAATATTGAAAACAACCAAAATTCCACAAACACTTATTGAATTGAGTTCAAAAACTTCACCTCTTATTATATGAATATTACATTTATACTCTACAGGACTATTAATTTTAACTTTATGCAACTGTTTTTATTGCAAACTTGTCACTGAACTAATGACGAGAAAATAGCATGTATGCAGCAAGATGATGGTCTTCTTCTGGAAAGCATGTGTTGATATGCACATACAGTACAATAGAGCTCAATTAGTACAAGTAAATATTATTTACTATTTTCTATTTAGCAAAATAATAAAACAAGTCAAATATAAACTTTGAGGTTTAGCCACATATATACATATATTATTTTAGTGTTTTAATTATTTAAGCAACTCTAATAATTAATTAAAAAAAAAGTTAATGTAATGCTTTGTTTGTATTATAAACTTAATATAGTAAGAATGTTTCTTAAACATGACTTCTACAGTTTAGTACAGAGCCTTGATTCTTATTACTTTATTACTGTTGCGTAAATTACTATTATACCATTTCAGCCATGTTCATCCTGGTCACATTCTGTTGTAACACATAATAGCTGGCATCTCAATTAATTTATTCTGACATTTTGAGAAATTGGCATTTATCCTTTGATGGGTTTTCTGTGAAGCATGGCATCCTTCCAAACACTACAGTGAGCAAATGAGCACCTGTCTTTCGCAAAAATGTTAGCTCAGCAGTTAAGCTTCTGAAGGATCTCTGAAATGGGAAATATTGTCTGACTGCCAGAAAGCTGCTGTTGGGCCCTTGATCAAGAATTTCATCCCTCAACGCTATAATAAGGATGCAGTTTGTCACTTTGGATGAAAACATCACAGGATTTTCCTAATGGGGACTTGCAGGGATTCTATTGAGCTTTTTTTTTGTGTCAACAGTCCCAAATGAAGCCTAAATTACAGTAGACAAACAAAATGACAAATATCACAGTAATTGTTTACTGTTTAGACACAAAAAACATCAGCCAACATCTGACTTTCGTTACAAAAGTTTTTTCTTTTTATTTTAAATGTTTTACTCATTATTGATTTTAAATGGTTTCCATACATACCATTTGTTTGCAACCATACCTCTCTGTTATGATCAACAAAATAAAACAAACATAAAATTAACAAATCACATCATTGTGAAATGTAATCACAGAAGATCATTTCTGAATCACAACCACAGAAAAGAGTAAAACTCTTAACCAGAAACACAAAGTCTCAACTAACTCCTCAATAATTCTGACAAATTTCAACCTACCAGTTCATATGAAAAACGGCAAATTTTACAGCATTCAAAAATCCTTACAATACTATTATTCATTGTCATTGTCAGCCATTACAAATCTATTACTGTGTATAAAATATGTTCAGAACATGAGGCCACAAAGCAGCCCAGACTCCTGTGACTTCATAAAAGACATAAAAGAATCTAGAAACAGAGACAGAGGGAAGTACAAAGCACTCTTTGTTTACACAGAGGACAAAGCACGATGTGTGGCATGAAAAAGCATAGCACTCCTGGGAAGCTCCTTTATTTCAGATTCAATGCATCGGAATCGAGCTCACTCTAAGAGTTCACTCCCCAAACATGAGTTAAAAACAGATCTTGAGCTAATTTCCACTGTCAGTGGTGATCTTTTTCTCTAAAAGCTAAAAATAGGTTAATAACAGGAATCATCAATGAACCATTCTTAAATCATGAGTGCAGAGAGAGAATTTAAAGGCAGGCCAACATCCATCAGCATTTGCTTTAATACAGTCTCAGAACATATGATATACTTTGGACTCTAAAATGAAACTCTCTTTCAGGTCTCTCCTGCATAATTTTTTTTCTGAAGTACAAGGCAGTTGAGTATTGTTCTTTTACAATAGACTGATGTGAAAAAAATAATTGTATCAAAAGAAGATCTATACTGTAGCAACACTTCATAAAGGCTTAGCTTTGGCTCTGTGCACAGTATAAATGAATGAACATATCTTATTTGTAGGGAAGAAAAAATACATTGAAATGATATGGGGAAAAATACTTAAAAGCTCCACAGTAGCTTGTAACATTTTTGCCAATGTCCTTCTGCAAATGCTCTTGATGAAACTGTAGATTCAAATACGGAATACACGTCCAAAGTCAATCTTAGCACAAATGAGGTATGGCACCTTAAATGAGGCGTAGCAGCAATGCAAGGTTGTTGAGGTGAAAAAAAAAACACACACACAGCAAGATAATCAACATGTTCAGTATGTTATGCTCTACTGATCAACAACAAATGTTCTTCCATTGCCAGGTTAAGATTTATATCAGACTATTTACACTATTAACAGACTGACAATCTGATATGTTTGTTTAAATTAGGCTAAGCAAAGTTAATTATGGCAGGACACTGTCCACAAGTTCTAGGTTCTATGTGATTTTTTTTTAAAAAAGTTCTGTCCATTCAACAGACACTCTGTAGTCATTAAAACATATGAGCCATATAATAATCTGTGCAAAACAACACGTATTTCATGTGATCCTTTTTCCTGGTGGAAAAAGGTAGTAGTTAACATTATAGAACACTGGTATAAACCAAAATATTGCACATTTATAGACAGAAGTAAACAGCTCTGTGACACTGGTATGGCACAAACACAATTTTTTTTTTTTTTGTTTTATAAATGAACATAACCAAAAAGTGTCCCCTCAGCATCATATTGCACAACATATCTTCCTCTGTATTTTTTTCTGAGAGCATTTGGGATCTTTTTTCTTTTCATATAAGAAAAATGTTTCATAGGTAGGCAGAGAGCAGTCTGAGAGTTCATTTTGGCAGTACAGAGCATCCCTGGTCAGTTGGAGGGCTGTGTCTGTGTAGAATCAGTCACATGCCTGAGGCTCCAAGGCCCATAGCAGCTGTGTGGCTCATGCACGGTAATGTCTGCACAGCTTTTGGGAAGTCATGGGCCATGATGCGACCATTCTCCCCACCGCTGCCATTGCCACTCATCCGAGTCAGTGTGGTGCAGCGCATGGCATCATTGATGGATTGCTGGATGAAGACATGAGTAGAGTTAGACACAGTATGGAGGTGTTGCATAAATGCTGGTTTAAAAAAAGGATACCAAAAGATGATAGAAGCATTTGTTTAAAGCCACATTTAATACAAGGGAACATGTTTGTTTGAATAGTTAATTGAGGGAAGTTTTAGAACATTAATATCTGTCAGTTTAGTAAAAATTCCATTTAATTTGTAAAGCTCTCCCCTTACTGTAAAAATCAGGTAAATGTGAAACCTACTTTCATCTGTTTTATAGGCACTATTGTTTATGAACACACATGGATCAGAGAAGAGAAACAGATAGAGATAATGGTGAACCAGGGTTCCCTTCTGAGGGAACTCGAATGCTACATCATAGCTTACATTTTCAACCATGACGTAGTGTCTTGCTCCTTTCTCAGGAATTATTTATTTCATAATGATGTAATTTTATAATAACTGACAAATTGATGAATGACCATGAATGAATTTTAGACATTTTTGTTAAGACTGATGCTAGAATTACTATGGCACAGCATGTTAATTAATGTTTTCTTTCACCAGGAGCTTTCACCTTCACAGGAAACATTTTTGTTCTATTTCTTAGATTTTCTGTCCTCATACACTGCAGTTAACTATATTAAAATATTAGTTAAATTTAAATATTAGTGCAGTTAAAAATTTTGCAAACAATATATTTTTTTATTTACCTGATTTTATTGACACACAAAAAAAACTCAGACTGATATGGCACTGATATGTATGAACAGACACTGGGCTTGGATACTTGATAGGCATGAAGCATTTCCTCAATTTTCCCCAACTGATTGGAATCATCATATTAAGCAAAGCTGTACAGAAATGGGTGCATATTTGACTGCACTGATTGACAAATGAATAAACCTGTGTCTGATTCACTCTACATTTATGGTAACGTAAAAGGTGAATTTGTAAATAATGAATCAGCTTCAGCTGAACAAGCATCATTACATGTCATCTGGGATATTTTATTTATCCTCATATAGTTAATTTATATGAAACACCCAAATTTATGCAGGTTGCATGAATATGAACAAATAAAATTATAACATTGGGAAAGTATTAGTGGAGAGGGTGTACCTGTACACCTGCAAATTCATGCAGTTATCTAACTAGGCAATCATGTGGCAGCAGCTCAATGCAATATATCATGAAAATTCATACATTCACAAAAAACATTCTCACATTTTATTCAGAATAGTTAGAAAAATAAAAATCACTAAATGTGAGACAGCTCTATGGGTGGAAATATCATTTTGATAAAAGAAGGAGGAAAATTACAGACTGGTTTGAACTGTCAGGAACTATCAGTACATTTTCTATAGTCATATACTAATTATTTATAACTGTGGTGAACACAAAAGTATCTCAGCATTGAGGTGGATGGGCTAAAGCAACTAAAGAACATTACCACATTGGGTTCCACTCCTTCTAGCCAAGAACAAAAATCTGAGGCAGGAATCTTAGGCAAAGACTCACCCAAACTGGTTGATAAGAAAAAGTTCACCTGGTCTTTTTCCAGTCCACAGCATGACCACCTCAGATTTTTTCCCATCCACCTCAAAGTTTGAGGCGCATCTGGCACCAACATCCATGCCACAGTTAACATCACAGAGACAGACTTTTCCTCTATTCTGTTGCTTAATGTGAATGTTAACTGTATCTTCATCTTGTTATGAATTGTGCTGCTGCCACATGACTGGGGATGTGAGGTGGTCTGACTTGCAAATGATGTGCCACAATATTGTTTAACAGCAGAATGAAGTGTGTTATTCAGCTCTCTCTCTCTCTCTCTCTCTCTCTCTCTCTCTCTCTCTCTCTCTCTCTCTCTCTCTCTCTCTCTCTCTCTCTCTCTCTCTCTCTCTCTCCTAAATTCCTAAAAATTGTCCTGTGCTACTAACTGTGCAAAGGACCGTGACTGTTAAAAAAATACCTACAACTGAGACTCTATTCAAAAATTGCCTACTACCAAAAACTTGTCACCATGTCAATGATTATAGGTTTTATTTTTTTAATTAACATGGTTTACAAATCTGTTTTTTATTATTCTCAGATTATATTCAGAGCTTCTACCATACAAGTTCCAGTGAATGAGATGTTACCATGAGATTTTCTCTATGCTCATTTGAATAGCACTACTGCCTGAGTATCTGTTATGAACAAAGGCCAATGTGAGAAGTGATGTATTTTTATTTCTTTTATGGTGCTTGATGACAGCTAGCACATTATGTGATTCTATATCTCCAATCTGGAAATAATTTCATCTTAATACATTTCACTGCACTGGAGGATTAAGTTACCTACCTGATGCAGACTAATTTGCTTGCTCAAATAAATTAATAAACTTTGTCAATATGAAATATGAAATGTGAATCCTGTAAGCGAAATGAACAAGCAAAAAAACATTTAATTATATTCTATTATAGTTTGTAATTTCTCTCTAACTATGGTAGGAGTGTTAAATCGAGTAATTGCCATTAATACTGATTGGTCATGAGAAAGTAAGGTATCTGGAGATGATATTTTTGTGAAAGTGAAAGCAGGAAGATTTGCCTGTTTTTTAATGACTGCTCATTAATGACTGCTAAGATCAATTAAAATAAGCACAGTTTAAATCAGATCTCAGATAGTTACAGCTTAGAGCTTGATTAGATTTCAGAGAAAGCAGATTCAATATTTAAAGAGAGATTCTGAGTGGTGCCATATTTAGCAAGTCTATCAGTGCCAAATTGTGGAAAAGTAGGCATGCTGTCTAGTTTTGAATAATGAGCAGTCATTAGTCTAGGTGGAAACATTTTTTTTTGTTCAGAGAGAGTTGAACACATGGCATTATTGCCTCTGTTCTTTATTTGGAAGCGAACAAAGGCTGTGTTATGTGCACATGACTGCTTTGTACAGCCAGCCTAGATAGAGCATAGAGGGGTGAGAAGGATGGAACCTAGCATGACAAAAAAAAAAACAATAATGGAAAGAGAAAGAGAAGTTAAAGAAAAAGAAAACCACAGCAAAGATAGTTATAAAAGAAGTGAATGCAAAGACAGATGAAAAAATCGGCGAGATGAAAAAAATCAGATGAAAAATCTTATACATTAGAGTATAATGTAAAAGGTGCAGAGAAGAGAGAGACAAAACTACTGAAAAAATGTAAAAGAGATAGGAGCACATATGTTTGTGGTGGGGAGGGTGTGTTAGCTTGTTTTATTACTGTTTGCTTAACGTGTTTTAAATTTGAACTATGTGGCCACTGTATATGTGCAGATCAGTGTAAGTGGCCTCCAAAGCAGGCCGAGCAGACACCTTCATCCTGTGAGACTCAGTCCTTGACTTGTAGCAGAATTCCACCAGTGCTACCAGCATTGCCAGACCCAGGCCCCCGATTAGAATGTAAAAAACGCCGGCCACATTACTGAGACTCAATGCGCTTGTCTTGTCCTACAGGAGGAAACAGAGTGACGTTTTATTTGTATATACATATAATGTATATATACACACAAACATACAATACACTTACAAACACAAACCATAATCAAATTTTATTTTTATTGTAAATGAATGAGGAGACATACAGCAATGCGTTTCACAAGTGATGTTTTAAGAATATGTTATATAGCTTTAATTATTGTCTTCTTATTTTGGTGCTTAGCACTACAGTATATCATGTCAAATGAATATTTGGCTATGCTGGATACCAGTGATGGTTAGTACACCATCTGAAATGGTCTGAAATGAGGTCTGGTTTTATGTAAATGGTGAAACTAAGTTGTAACTGAATATCATTAGGGTGATTATTATTAGGAGCAATAAAAACATAATAGGATTTCTGTCTAACAGCCATCTTTCAATCAAGAGGGAAAAGGGAATTAGTTCCTTTGTGGCTTGATTAATATAATAATAGGAAGCTGGGTGTGCCATCAAGGGGTGTGGTGATATATCTGATCAACGACTTTAAAAATGTATTTCACTTTTCTATATGAACTATACAGAATTTAGTCCACTAGGCCTGTATTGACAGCGCGTTAGTGATACAGTGGCATTCATGCTGACAGGTAAGAATTAGATCATTATTTTTGTTTACTTCTTTCATTTAATCTACAGAAAAAAAACATAAGAAAGTAAAAGAAATGTGTAGAAGTTAATACAAAATTCACTACTTGTGCAGTGCAAAAAGAACTTCTGAATGCAGGTTTATTATGTGCTGCTAATTAAAACCTAACACAATTAGCATAAATCTGTGGAAAAGCAAGCATAAATGTGCTCCCTGAGGCTACTGCATTAGGTTTATGAATCTCATCATTTATAAGCTCATGATTTAAGCATCACTTTAAAGCCCATAAAAAACAAATGGAGTTAATCTTAGCCTGCACAGCAAAGTCTCATTCACCATTTAAAAAAAAAAGATTGCTGTTGTTTTTGTAGATTTTTTTTTAACACTGAGTGTGTAGCTTCTGGTGTTTGTGAAATACATTTTTCACATTGGGGCTGACCTTGGAATCACCTCCTCCGCTGCCGCACTCGCCCTTGTCGTACCACCATTTGTTTTTCAATTTGTCCAGCAGGCCCTGCTCGTTCAGTTTTAACACTGCCAAGTTTACACGGTTTCTTGAAACAATATGACAAAATTGTGGTCAGAGACAGTTTCAGGTAGTCATCACCCACTGTTCAGTAAGGTTTTAACATGTTAATTAATGAAATATGGATTACAATATAGTTGATAGTGATGTCTTGTGAAAGATGAGATATAGAAATTGAACTTATTAGTGTAGCCAGAAAATAGGTCCAAAATATGGTGATCTGGATAACTAATTAACATTTGTTAAATACATTCCTATGGTTTGGTTAAGCTCAGATATAAAGTATTAGTTCTAGGTCAAATATTGTAGCTTAATATGATATCTGTAATGCACATTATACCATTAAATGGAAAATAAAAGCCTTTCTTCAAACAAGTCTTCAATATGTATGTTGTGCACATTTCAAAGGCACAGACTGACATAGCACAGTGTATAGTAAGGTGGTCAGCAATGCAAACAAACATGCACTATGACTATGTCTGTAGGAAGTGATTAAGTAAAACAGAACAGACGAGAAATGAGAAAAACAAATTTCACTACATGTCATACCGTGTATGTTTATGTGACAAATAAAATTTGAATTTAAATTTTAATTTGCTTTAAGTGAGATGATTGTATTGACTGGGTGTAGTGTCACAAGGAGCTGTTTGATACGGATAAATGGGCAGAGACACATCAGTCAGTTGGAGTTAGTTTACCTCTTTTTTAGCCCAGTGTACAATACTGAAACAATACTAAACAATACTATATACATTCAATTGAGTTATGTTGTTAATGCATAACTGCTTAATTATACACAGCATAGGTTGGTACAATTCTAGTGAGTACAATTTTTATTTTGTCTTCAATAAATAGAAAGGTGTGTTACAAATTACAGTCCAGAAATGTTACATAGAAATAGTTACTTCATGCAACGTTCTACTCAAACATATACACTATATGTTGGGATAGGTCAAAATAACAACATATTATATTTACATAATGAGATATTAATCCAAAATACTGAAATGATATCTTCAAATAACCATTAAATCAAAATAATGTGTCAAAATTGACTTATTGTCAAAACACTTGTTGCTCCTGTGTCCTGCTGCTTAAGTGCACATTTTGTAATCCCAGTTATAATTTTTCACCTTTACAGTCAAGTGTTTATGATTTAAGGTAGTGGTCTAGATGCTATTGAAAACCCCCATCTTGGACACCACTACTCAAAAGAATTAACAACCTTAAAGGTAATACATAAAATACATGTAACTAATTAACATAAACCGAATTTTAGTGCCTAGAATATTTACTTAAATATTTATGTACCTTTTGGAATTACGTCACCAACTTGAATGTATACTAGTAAAACAGTAGTTACACATCTTTATGCATTCAATTTAAGATCTAAATAGTTCAACCAAAAATAATCTTATCAGAGTTTATCGGAGAAAAACAAAGGTCTGCTAGAGTGAACCTCACACAACCTTTAGTTCAGATTAAATGGCCCTAAAAGGAGCATACTAAATGTCTCTCCATCCATCATAGCACTATGTGGAGGCAGACAAGTGCATATTCATTTAGAGACTCTGTACTTCTTGCTGAAGCAGTGACGACTGTCAAATAATGAATTAATTTTACTTCTGCATGGCGTGTTGAACACAGGAATTTGTTTTACATCCTGTAGCCAATGTCATTTCTTCTCTTGTCTCTCACTCCATGTTCTATAAGGTGACCTAAATATAACAGTACAATTGCTAAGAGGTCATTCCCCCAAGGAGCTTTTCTTATTAGACGGAGGTAGAGTTTATTGAAGTTATTTTAGCAGCTCTAAATTGCCCTTCTGAGCCCCTTTTGCACTGAAGTGGATATAATATCAGATTTGCAGTAGCGTCTTGGTGGCATGAGGTCATGCTACAAAATGGATGACATTAAGACATTGATGTTATTATAGCGTGCAAATATACAGTATACTGTGTTAATATTTTACTAGCTTCCTTCCAGAAAATCTAACCCAGGCTGTGGCAACGAGAGCATGGAATCCTGCTCTATTAAAAAAATTAATTTCACTTCAATAAGAATTTATGAAGGAAAAACTATTGATAATCACTAAATCTATGCCAACTGTGAGCTTGGACTGATTGATGCAGGTTTAGTCGTGTTGATTGCCAGGGTGCCAAAGTGCTTTCTGAACAGTATGCCACCCTTTCTTATGCAAGCACTTGAGATAAATTCTCAAAAACCTTAGCTCTTTGTGAGAGTTGCATGCGTTCTGGGATGATTCATGCATGCGCACACACACATACAGTACATACCACACACACACACACACAAACCCACACACATCTACCATCCACCCACACAAGCCACTGTGCTGCATGGTGATGGAAGCTCCATGTGGCAGTCTCATAAGGTATAAAAGAAAAAGGGAAATAATTTTGCCACTTGGATGCTATCATATAAATAGCTAAGAACATTCACATGAACAACTAAAAAGCCAAAAGTATCTTTACAGATAATTTGTGGAAGACTTGCACACAGTCTTTGCACACATTTGAAGACAGTATCCATATGCATTTGGTAGCAAAACATGTTTTAATAACTAATTTTCTTAATTCTTTTAAGAAAGGCTATTAATTTATTATTATAAATTGGTGAGAAGACAGTTTTAGGTCTCTCTCTCTCTCTCTCTTTCTTTCTTTCTCTCTCACACACACGCACACACACACACACACACACAGCAAAGCAAAACTCAGTGTACATGTACCAATCCTTTGTTCTGTGTTCCTACTTTCTGGTTTCCAGAAAACAACTGTAGCAGAAACAATCCAAACGCAGAGAACCGTTCTCTGCAATTGGATTGTTTCTGCTACAGTTGTTTGCTGATTGCCTGACCTCTCACTGTTTACTGTTTACACCCTCTGATTCATGTTCTAGATTTGTTTGCCAGTGCCTTTTATATTAAATGTGCAACTGCTCCTCCTTCATGACATATAGACAAAGTACATTTACAATCTAATTTACAATCCACAAAATGCAGTGATCTAAATCAAACGAGTCATTGTGTTATTATTGTATTAGTACTACTACTAATCATGGACTAACTGAAGAAAGGCCTTACCTGCCTTTTGCCTTATCTTACTACAATACTATTACTGCTAGTACATGTACATTTACATTTATGGTATTTGGCCTTATGCCCTTACCTAATGTGGCTTACAGAAGTGTCTCTTATCAATGAATACATCAATTCTAATTCACTAGGTCATGGACTAAGTCTACACACTTTGCATGCAAGATGAGATGGTGCTGTGCTTTACCTGAGTGGTGATCCTTTTGGTGTAGCAACACCATAACCCTTAGAGTCCAAATTCCCGCCCACCTTCATGGTATCACAGGGTTTACGCTGTTCAATATATTCATTCATGGTGGACTCCAGCAGATAGGCATACTTTCCTTTAGACTTCCTAACTTTAATCACTCCTTCGTCAGTGGTTTTCACAAACACAGCTGGGGCTGACTTCATATATGACCACATCTTTTCAAACACAGCGATCTTCGACCTCTGCAGAAAAAAATAGTGTGACTAAGAAGGATTTTCACATTATAAGATTATATTAGGTGGACAGGGTTTAAAATGGAAACTTAATATTAACAGTAGTCAGTTAAATTCTCATATTATTTATATATTAATGTAAAGCATAAAAACATAAAGGACCATAAATAACAAAGCATATTGTTTTACAATAGACAATGAACTAAACATTTTAGGAGAGATGATTCATTGTTATCACAAAGCTATTACTTCTTTCAGGGTTCATTTGCTGAACCATATGAATTGCAATGAAATTCATTTCCTTACCCTAAAGAACTCTTTGGTTGAGCCAGCATCGAGTGTACCATAAGCAATCTCAGTCTGCTTGGCCAAGTCTTCAGCACTCTCGATAGGGGAGACCATCCTCTCCACAGTGAGGAAGGCCGCCAGGTTAGCTGTGTAGGAAGAAATGATGATGAGGGTGAAGAACCACCAGACACCACCCACGATCCGGCCCGAGAGAGATCTACAAATGAATCAGGAACAACACAAATATGCTTTTCTTAATTAAACCTTATATGAAAATGTAACTTGTCAGGATGCATAACTCATCATGAGCCAATGTATTTTTACTTTTTTTTTTTTTTTTTGAATTGCTTAAAGGTCATGCAGTCATGAGACTCAACACAACCTTTATAAGAATTATAAAGGGCCATATTATTTTTAATTATAATATAAATATATAATCTTTATAATATTTTATAATATTTTATTTTTATTTTCATTATAGTGTCACTATTGTACTAATATAAGTTTAGTTTACATATGTAGAGGTGGCAAGGCATTTGTTTTCTATAGCCTCTCCCCTGAAGAAAATTCACTCTGGTCAAGATAATTACAGAAATAATTACTAAAAATTACTAAAAATAATATAAAGAGGACTCATAAATGACTCATAAAATAATTTATGATGTAAATAAATAATAATAGTTAAACATATTATCTTAGTTACATAATTAATTTAATGTTTTAATATTTACATTATAAAATTCAATGAAAACAATACTGTACATATAACAATATCAATATCAGTGTGTTGGCACCTTTCAGTGTGACTGGAGTGAAATCTTTAAAGGATTAGAATCTTATAATGTAATTTTCTCCCTTTTCGTTCATATAATCAGACTTTAATCAGACGGACAGGTCTAGTTAATCATGAAAATTCAAATCTGTGGTCATGCAGCAGACAAAAAGGCTAAAAATGTCTGCTTGATACACTATTTCAAATAATACTCTAGAATAATCTAGAAAGCTGGATATGAATTTAACTCATTTTTACAAGATGCCTACTCAACCATGTGCACTAATTAGCATTTACATAACTTTTGTAATTTTCTTTTACAGTTTTTTTGCAAAGTTCTATTCAAATGTACTTCAAATGTTCTAGTAGTATAATTCAATATTAAACTTTTAATATTATTTGGAAAATAAGACCCACTTATTATAGCAGACACACCCTTAATTTCATGCTGACATTTGGACTGTAATGATTTATAGTTCTAGTTAGCAGCAATGAGTATGATGTCTGATGTAATTTTTCTAGCAGCAAGCTATCAATTTACACTTTCTGTATTCTGAATCAAATAATCTGCTGTATCTGTCCTGAGCCAAGAACAATAGCACATATATGTGTATGTCTATGTGTGTTGCATGCCCCTCTCTGCAGAGTAACAGCACTGTACAGCTACAGAGGATGCATTTTTCTAATGAAAACAATACTGTTGCACATGGCCACATTTATTATGAGCTTGAAATGGAAAATCACTGTCAACATTCAAAATATTAAACACCAATTTAAGGACACAATTAAAGTTAGGACATGTTTTGGATTATTATTGATTACATGGCTGGATAAGAAAGTGACCACAAGTGAAAGCATTATGTGTTGAGTATCTGTCAAGGCATTTCTCCACACAATAAGGCAATTCAATGTGCATAGTAAGGTCCATCCTGGCTATCAGGGAGGTGAAGTATTTATGGTCACTTCCTAAAAACCAAGGATATGTGCTGTATGTTGGAAGGCATTCAGGCCATCACATACTACAAAACTACGTTATTTGTCTGTGATAAAAATCTTTGCTCCTGGCTCCCACTGAATGATTTCTATGCAAGATGTGAAGCACAGAACAACATGCGGGCAGAAAAGATGACCCCAATACCCACAGACCAAGTACTTTGTCTGCAGTAGAAATCAGTGTCCAGAGTTAACCATTGAAAAGCTGCTGGTCCTTCCAATGCACCTGGCCAGGTGCTTAGGGGTGTCATCACAGACATTTTAATCTTAAAGGGCCAAGCAGTTGTCCCTGTGTGCTTAAAAGATGACTACAGCCATACCTGTGCAAAATAAAGAATCTTTATCCTACCCGAATGACTACCCATTGGCCCATTGTACTCACCTATCATCATAAAGTGCAGTCATGAGTGGCCAGTAATATAACATATAAAGAGCAGTCTTCCCAATACACTGGACCCATTTCAGTACGCCTACTGTCCTAACTATTTAACAGAGGCTGCCATATCTTCCAACGTCCATCTTTCTCTGACTCAGCTGGACAAAAAATCTAATTATGTAAGGATTCTGTTCATTGTTCAGCATTCAACACAAACATTCTACAAAAACTGAAAAGCTGAACCTGCTAGGCATTGACTAGAACTTTTTTCTAAGGACCCCAGTCCAACAGGATCAGCACCACCACATGCACTACCACAGCATTGATAACTGGTTCTCTTTATTGCATTAAGCTCAGTCCACTGATGTTTACCCTGCTGACTCATAACTGTGCTGCATTTTACAGTTCACACATAATATCATCACACTTAACTACAGTGACATTGCAGTTGTGGGCCTCATCAGCAACACTGATGAGTCAGTATACAGGGAGGAGATGAATCATCTCACAATATTGTATAGAGACAACAATCAATCACTTAGAGAGAATAATGTTGACTTCAGGATGACCGAGTAGACCACTCATCACTGCACATCATTGGAACAAATATGGTGAGAATAAAAAAGCTCACACATGACAGAGGACTCCTGGAATATCAACCCCATCTAACTAGCCAGGAAGACACAGCAGTGCCTTTACTTCCTCTGGAGGCTACACGGCTACATTTCTTTTTGTTATACTACACAACATTATTGTTCTATGCATTCATTGTCATGCATATTTATTTTTCTATGTGTATTGTTCAGTGCACTAATTTCTGCACTATTCTCACAATGTTGTTTATTTGCACTTTATGTAGCCTTTTATTTTGTGTTCCTATGTTGCACCATGGTACTGTAGAAACAACATTTTGCCAAACAAAGCATAGTGTTGAACAGCCTTCTTACATCTGTTCTGTTTATGATTATTGTCACAGTTAAGTAATGTTAACTGTGCCTTACTAAGAGTGGTAAAAAAATTTGTGCAATAATTCTGCTCTATAATAAATAGAATATGTCACAGTTGATTTTCCTAAATAATTCCAGCCATCTTTTACAATTCTTAGTTGTTAAATTGTATGAGATTATCTGAATACTAGCACAAACACTCCGCACAACCAAGTACATTCTGAACTTAAGACTCTGAAGGTGGCCGGATAAATAGAAACATCTCTCAGACACTAGGGGCCATAATTAGAGTGTGTATAAAATGGGTTCATAAATAATTTCAGTATTTATGCAAGTAAAGTTATTTTTATTCAGAGAGATTATGCACATGCTAAATCAAGTTTCTGGTCAACTTAGCAATAGGAGCTAAGTCTCTGTGTGTCTCCTCGGTGCTGCACTCACATCCACTCTGCCACCATCCCCCTTAATACAGGTGTACCACAGGGATGTGTGCTGAGCCCATTCCTCTATTCCTGCTTCACTCACAACAACAGGCCTGTGCATGGATCTAATTCCATAATCACCAACAGAGATGAGACAGAATACATGGAAAAGATGCAGCATTTGGCCGCATGGTGTGCTTACGACAACAACCTGCTCCTTACACCAGCAAAACAAAGAAGCACATCAAACACATCCTGTCATGGACCACCAACACCTCCAGCCTGGTCAAGAAAGCACACCAGTGCCTGTTCTTCCGAACAACACTGAAGAAACATCACCTGTCTTCAGAGATCCTGTAAACTGCGTCAAAGTCTGGAATGGGAACTGCACAGCTGTAGACCGCAAGGCACTGCAGCGGGTGGTGAAAACCACCCAGCGCATCACAGGAACTCTACTTCCAGCTATTGAGGACGTCCGAAGGAAACTGTCTGTCTGCATCAAGTTAAATACTCACACTGTATAAGAAGTTTCTTGAGGAACATGTGAAACCATCTGTCAAAAACTTAAAGTTGAAGCAAAACCTTGGACCTTACAACATGACAAAAACATACCATTAACTCCAACAAGGTCTGACTGAAAAGTAAAAAACTGGAGAATTCGTGAATGGCCAAGTCAAAGCCCAGATCTAAATCCTATTGAGATCCTGTGGGGTGGTTTGATACAGACTGTGCATGCAAGAAACCCCTCGAACATCACACAGATGAAAGAATTCTTCATTGAGGAGAGGGGGAAACTTTCTCCCAGTCGATGTCAGAAACTGGTAGATGGCGACAAGAAACGTCTCACTGAATGTTATTTCAGCCAAAAGGGGAAAACTAGCTCTTAGGACACAGGGTGTTCTAACATTTTCTTCAGTCATTACTCATTTTTGTTGATTTATTTGTTGATTTTTTTTTGTTGCTTACATGCAATTATATCACTTTCTAAATTCTGATTCACAAATATGGGGATGAGAACAGCTTTCAAAGGGACAAAAAAAGTGAAATGCAATGTAGGAAAACACATTTTATGTTTCCGTGGACAACGGCAATTAGGCTGCCAATCAAAAAAATCTTTTTCAATCAGACCTGTGGCAGAGATCCGTAATCTAATCCCATGACACCCATGTCACTTGAACACACATATGAGAACAACTTAAAAATACAGAGGGGATACTGCAGCTGCTGTGTCTACTCTCTGCTGGAGCCTGTATTAGGTGATGTGTAACAGCATGAAGCAGGCTTCATTTAGACCCAGGCAACAGTTATTTGTAAATGAGAAATTCTACTTCTATGCTAGGTCCATTTTCCACTCAATAAGCCACCACTGCTACTTTATCATTCCTTTCCTAGCCCTTTATGTAACTGATTTGTTCCACACAGACCATTTTTCATGCTGTTGTGAAGTTTGGCTGCTTTTCTGAGACACACATTTTTTGAAGACAGCATTAAAAAGAAAAACTAGCAGGAATATAATTATCAACATTCTACGTACTATATAAATATAACTAAAACTAACGAAATACTCTCTTTGTTGTGTGTTGTTTGTAGATTTATGGGATGGGAATGCTATGCTCTCTCATAATACTGTACTTCTAATTTGATGTAATGTTTTACTTATTAGTGAAAAACAGCACTGAAAAAGTAACAAGCCATGCTCAACCTATGTTTGTCTGAAAAATTCATGCTGTTCAGAGAATCAGCATTTACAACAAAGGTTTAGTACTTCTTAAAGGCACCTGCCTTACAACATACTGTCTGCTAACAAAATATTGAAGAGGATAACTAGTAATATTACAATCAACTGTACTTGGAGAACTGACAATTTTCCTTTTTAACTTATTAACAGTTTGTGTAGTTTTGGTTTTCTGCTCATCACAGTTGTGAAGAGTGATCATTTGCTTAATGCTTCCTCGAAACCAATCTAGCCATTTTCATTAGGTATTTACAGCCACAACCGTCACTCTATTCTCTGCAAACTCTACATTCTGTTGTGTGTGAAATTCTTAGGAAATAACCCATATCTGAAAATACTCAAACCATGTACAAACAACCAATACCACAGTTAAATATCACTGTTTAGATATCCGCTTGAATGTGCAGGTGTACAGGTGTTCCTAAAAAAGTAGACTGTGAGTAGATATTAATTCAGTCAGAAGTCAGACATCAAGTCAGAATCTAGTGTAATATAATAATTAATGTAAGAGATCCACTAAATATTTTCTATTACAATTATAAATAAGAATGTTCAAATCTGAGAGTGCGGAATATTTGATTTAATGAACTCTGATTCTAAATGAGTGTGTACATGGTCAACTGTTGTAATATGCACAAGAACAAAGAGAATGGACAGTTATTGAGTGAGCGTCTATACAAGTGCAATAAACTGATGTTTTCTCAGGCGCAATAGAGATGGCTAAGAGCAGCAGACACAAAATGAATGAGTTGACTTTTTGCCCTGAAAGGTAGATTTTGACTTAAAATAAAAATATGTGGTACTTAAATGAATCCCATCTTTAGCCAATCCTGGTGTGTTCTACAAGGTAATTTGTCCGATTATGCTTTGCCATATGTGGTCTACAAACAAATCCATTATGCAAATGTAACTCTGGGATATATAGATTCCCATAGTGAAGTTAAATAAATGCTTATTTTTCTACACTGTTGCAGACACTGTTCTAGATCTTTGAAATGTGAAAATACAAAAATATTTTTTGCATATTGATATAATATAAAAGAATGCTTTTAAAATGTATATTTATTTAATTGTTTATTTTACTATTTTAATTTACATAATGCAAAGAGAATAAAAATTTAAATCAAATCATTATTTGGTGTGACTGCCCTTTGGCTTCAAACCAGCATAAACACTTGCACACTTTGTACAAACTCAGTGATTTTGTAGGATCAGTGTCAGGTGCATGATTAACCAATTTAACCAAGTAGGTGCTAATGATCATCAATTTCATATCTAGGTTGAAACACAGTCATTAAATGACATGGAAAAAGCTGTGTAGAATTCTTAAATCTGGGTGAGGAACAGACAACTCTGCTAATAAGGTGAGGATGTGGAAGACAGTTTCATTGTTTTGCTGTGCTCAGTTTCAAGATTGAGAACAGCAACAAGACACAAGGTAGTTATAGTGCATTATCAACGCCTCTCCCAGACAAGGATTTCAAAGCAGACTGGACTTTCAAGATGTGCTGTTCAAGCTACTTTGAAGAAGCACAAGGAAACTGCCAATGTTGAGGACCGCAGATGCAGTCATCAGCCAAGGAATCTTAATGCAGCAGGTGAAAAACACATCATGATTACTTACCTTCAACATTGAAAGATGTCCAGCAGTGCCATCAGCAAAGAACTGGCAGGACTAGTGGGACCAGGTTCACCCATCTACTGTCTGGAGAAGTCTTTGCAGAAGTGGTCTTTGTGAAGGAAATGGGCAAAAAAAAAGGAGAAAAAAAGTGACTCTATGCACAAAACATGAAAACAAAACAAAATTGCAGAAAGTGCTCTGGAATGATAAGCCAAAATTTGAAATATTTGGCTGTAACAGGAGGCAGGTTGTTTGGCAAAGGGCTGGAGAGCAGTACAATAATGTGTCTGTAGGTAACAGTGAAGCATGGTGGAGGTTCCTTGCAAGTTTGGGACTGCATTGAGTTGGAGATTTGGTCAGGATTAATGGCGTCCTCAGTGGTGAGAAATCCAGTTAGATACTTATCCATACAATATCATCAGGCAGGCCTCTGATTGGCCCCAAATTTATTTTGCTATACCTAACACTGAATATCTTGTGATGATAAAAGTAAAATTTTTATTCTTCAATTTATCCCAAGGACAACTTAAGGGCAACTTGTTCAATCAACTATATCTTTATATGTAACATCATATGGCAGATGTCTGAATTAATATGAAGCATTATACTGAATAATATACTGAAACAGAAATGATCACTTTTAGTATATAGATCATAATCAAATCACAGAAACAATTTTATGTCAATCCATGCCAATCAATGACAAATCCATTAATCTCCCCGCTGTATTTTCACCTAATGCTTAAGTGACTCTAATACACATTTTCATATATTGGTATTGCCTGCATCATCACACAGTGTATCTCTAATACCCAAGGACCAAATTTATGACCAGATATTGGTCAATACCCTAAAAAAGGTTAAAGGCTATAACTAAGAATCACTGATATGCAACATATAAAAGCTTGTAATTTGTTCACACACACACACACACACACACACACACACACACACACACACACACCACATTTTAGCAATTAGTTTCTCCCAAAAGACAAACACTTGCTTAATGCACTGAAGTTGAAAATAATTCCAACCTCATACATCCCATTTCCATTGTAAATTAAATGCAGCATTCATCCCTTTATACAGTTCAATAAAACCTAAACAACTTTTTCCATACACTCTCACACACAGTAGGGCTGGTAATCGTACTCAGTCAGCAGTGCTCCCACACTGTGCCAATCCAGAGGAAATACCTGTGTCTTCCTGTGTTGCCATGGCAGCAGCAGTGCTGATCAGCAGTGAAGAGTGGGTTTTGGCCTGAGCTTCTCTCAACCACTATAAACTACAGAAAACCAAATGTTGGCTCTACCTGTTGTGGTCTATACTCAGCAGTGTTGTGTCACTGTATTGTTGATATGCCACACATGTGAATCCTTAACTCAGGACTTATATACACTCTCCTTAGTATGCTACCAAGAGAACTAGCTATACTTGACTGCTGCTACAGTAATGCAATTTTTTGATATAGTGATTTTGTTAATTGCTCACAATATGTGTATGGTTTTAGTTCAGATTTAATTAATTAACTAATTAATTAATTAATTAATGTTTTATTCACAAATTTATTCTCTTATCTATTAATAGTAATAGTATACTATAATAATAGTGTATTTTATTTATATGCAGAAAACTTAAAGTATATTGTTTATTGTTTTTAAGTATATTTCTCTGTCTGCCTTTGATTAAAGTCACACTTTTATAAAAGAGCTCACTTTAAACATAAGAGCTCAAAAGGATAATCCTTTCAGGACCATGAAGAGGTCCCAAGAAGGAACTTTTGGCACAAAAAAAGTGAGAAACCAGGGGATGCCTCTCAACAAGAAGGGAAGCAGAGCTATTGGAGCTCTGCCTGAAAAATGGGGCACAAATGCAGTCTGCTCTAATGGTTAATTTAAGAGACCACTGTAGTGTTGTCCAAGCTGACCAACATGTGGGAGACCTTCAGATGTGGGAGGAATTGTTTCAATGCTAGAAACACTGCCCAATTCTTCAGCCATTTTGTGTGCCCAAAGGCCAGGGGCTGGAAGGCCATTGAGAACTGCACCCCAGCCCTTAAAAGAGGTGTCTGTTGAGAGTGTTTTGCGACAGCAGCATGCCCAAAAAGATTTTAAGTTTGGAAACCAGGGTCTTCCACAAATGAAGAGTACAAAGCCACTCGTCATTTCCCTTAGGACCCTGGACAGGTGCTCCAGAGGGTCCTAAGATGCTAAAGAAAGATGAGGGTATCCCCAAAGGCCATGGGCCAGTTGGCCACGAAGGACCACAACACCAGCCCTTTTGGACAGCCACCACAGATAGGTGTCTGTCAAAGGGGTTTGTGATTGCAGCTTGTGCCAAGGGTAAAACCCAAGGTCAGAAACCAGGATCTTTTCCACAAAACAAGGGTACAAAGAGAGTTAGACTGCAGGTTGTTCAGATGGTGAAAACCTCTGCTCTTGAGCCAGATCAGGAATAGTCCTGTGTGAAGTAAAACTAGTGGAATAATGTTGCTACCTTAAGACCCAACATGGTACTGGCTGTAGAATCTCTCAAGAAGGAAAAATTTTATATGGCCCCTTTGCCCAAGAGAGACTGAAGTTCCTGTTTTAGAAAAGGAACCTATTCTGTGAATACTAAAGTGGATAATATGCTTTTGATCCATGCAGGACAAGAGGCGAACTGAATTCTGTAACCTTTCTTTATAGTGTTTAGAACCCATTGAGATACATTTGCCAGTAAATTTAAAAAAATCTGTTATTGCACATGTTTAAAATGCTTTGTTATTGTTTATTATTGCAGGGAAACAGTAATAACGGTGTGTATTATGGTGACTGGTTCACTGGGAGCAGCTTTGATTGTAAAGTCTAATAGCAGAAGGGAGAAAGGACCGTCTGTATCGCTCCTTTAGACACTTAGGATGTAACAGTCTGTCACTGAAGGAGCTGCTCAGAGCTGAAACCATTTCATACAGGGGGTGAGAGTCATTCTCCAGCAATGATGATAGTTTTGCTACCATCCTCCTTTCTCCCACCTCCTGTACAGTGTCCAGAGGAATCTCCAGGTCTGATCTGGCCTTCCTGATCAGCTTGTCCAGTCTCTTTCTTTCTGCAGTAGAGATGCTGCTGCACCAGCATACCACACCATAGAATATGGCTGAGGCCACCACAGAGTCAAAAAAGGTCTTCAGTAGCTCTCCCTGCACTCCAAAAGACCTTAGTCTCCTCAGCAGAAAGAGTCTGCTCTGCCCTTTCTTGTAGTATTGCCTCAGTATTGTCTTTCCAGTCCAGTTTGCTGTTCAGATGAACACCCAGGTATTTGTAAGAGTCCACTCTCACAATGTCCTTTCCCTGAATGTTCACTGGTGGTAATAATGAATTTTGTTTGTGCCTACGGAAATCCACCACCAGTTCTTTGGTTTTCCCAGCATTTAACTGGAGGCAGCTCCATTGGCACCAGTCCACAAAGTTCTGGATCAGTCCTCTGTACTCCCAGTCATCATCATCCGTGATCAGACCGACAATGGCAGAGTCATCAGAGAACTTCTGTAGGTGACAGGTTGCTGAGCTGAACATGAAGTCTGCAGTGTAGATGGTGAAGAGGAACGGAGCCAGAACCGTTCCCTCCGGGGGTCCAGTGTTGCAGACAGCCATGACAGACTCACAATCACAAGTCCTCACATACTGTGGTCGGTCTGTGAGGTAGTCCAATATCCAAGTACACAGATGATGGTCCACTCCCATGTACACCGTCTTATCCCACAGGAGCACAGGTTGGATGGTGTTAAAAGCACTGGAGAAGTCAAAAAACATGACTCTCACTGTGCTCCCAGCCTTTTTCAGGTGCGAAATAGCCCGATTCAGGAGGTCCACTCCAATACCAGGTTGGTAGGCAAACTGAAGTGGATCCATTGATGGGCTCACCAGAGGTCGCAGATGAGTTAGCACTAGCCTCTCCAATGTCTTCATCAGATGCGAGGTCAGTGCTACTGGTCGGTAGTCCCCAAGGTCTTTTGGGCGCGACGTCTTTGGTACAGGCACCACACAGGATGTTTTCCATAGCTGTGGCACCTTCCCCAGCTTCAGGCTCAGGTCAAAAATGTACAGCAGTATGCCACACAGCTGGTCTGGTCTGGTCTTAAGGAGCCTGGAGCTGATGCCGTCTGGACTCGTAGCCTTCCTCGCTTTGATCTTCCTGAGCTCCATTCTCACCTGGGCTTCTGTAAGGGGCAGTGTGTATTGGTTGGAGTGGGAGCTGGAGGGAATTGGCAGGGAGGGGGAGTTAGGTGTGTTGTGTGTAGGCTGTGAGCTGATAGCAGTGCAGAGAGAGGTGGGGCTGGAGCAGATTGCTGTGGAAGCAGAGGAGGGGGGTTGTAGCAGATGGGACTGGATGGGGCAGGGGAGGGTGGCTGATCAAATCTGTTAAAGAATAGATTGAGATCATTCACCCACTTCTGGTCACCCTCAGCCTGAGAGCTGGGCTCCTTTTTGAGGACAAGTGATGGTTTTGAGCCCCTTCCACACACCACTGACACTGTTCTGCTGCAGCTGATCTTCCATCTTCCTCCTGTAGCATGCTTTTCCTTCCCTGATCTTCTTTCTCAGTTCTCTCTGGACAGTTTTCAGCTCTTCCTTGTTTCCTCATTTAAAAACCCTCTTCTTCTCTTTGAGGAGAGTCTTTATATCAGGGTTGATCCATGGTTTGTTGTTGGGAAAACACCGTACAGTCCTGGTAGGTATAGTATTCTTCACACAGAAGTTGATATAGTCAGTAATATGAAATCAAATCAAATCAAAATCAAATAAAATTTTATTTGTCACATACACGTACATACAGGGTACGATATGCAGTGAAATGCTTTATGCAACTGTCCGGTATAAGAATAATAAAACACACACACACACACACACACACACACACACACACACACACACACACACACACACACACACACACATATATATATATATATATATATATATATATATATATATATATATACGAACCAGTCAAAGGAAGTGATGCTACCCGTCAGGACGCTCTCAATGGTGCAGGTGTAGAAGGTCTTTAGCACCTGAGAGGGTAGTCTGAAGTCCCTCAAGTGTCTCAGATGGTACAGACGCTGCCGGGCCTTCTTCACCAGGGTTCTTCAGACAGGTCCTGTGTGATCTGAACACCTAGGTACCGGAAACTGTCCACTCTCTCTACTGGGGTCCCGTTGATGTTTAGAGGTTGGTATGACCGCTCCTGCTTTGTGCTGAAGTCCACTCCTTAGTCTTGCTGACATTCAGGAGAAGATTGTTCTCTTGGCACCATCTCTCCAGGTTTTTAGTTTCCTGTAGGTAGGCTGTCTCGTCGTTGTTGGAGATCAGGCCCACCACAACAGTGTTGTTAGCAAACTTGATGATGTTGGTGGAGTTGGAAGTGGCCACACAGTCATAAGTGTCTGAGAAGGGGGCTCAGAACACAACCCTGGGGGGCTCCAGTGCTGAGAGTGAGAGTGGATGATGTGTGTTTGCCCACCCGTGCAGCTTGTGGTCTGTCTGTCAGGAAGTTGGAGATCACTTAGAGGTGAGTTTGGAGGGAATTATGGTGTTAAACGCTGAACTGTAGTCCACAAACAGCATTTTCACATAATTCCCTTTTCTGGTGGCTCATCATGTTGTGGAGAAGATGAGCAATGGCGTCCTCAGTAGAGCGGTTCTGGCGGTACGCGAACTGTAGTGGATCAAGTGTGTCTGGTAGTGATGCAGTGATGAAGTCTCTGACAAGTCTCTCGAAGCACCTCATCACTACTGAGGTCAGAGCTACAGGGCGGTAGTCGTTGAGGCAGGCGGGCTGGGGTTTCTTCGGGACAGGAACAATGGTGGACTGCTTGAAGCATGAGGGGACAACAGACTGTTCCAGTGAGAGGTTGAATATCTCAGTGAACACCGGTGCTAGCTGGTCAGGCTTAGGCTTTCAGAACCCGACCTGTGATGCCATCTGGTCCTGCTGCCTTCCTGGTATTCACTCTCCTGAATGCCCTCCTCACGTCATGCTCTGAGATGGTGAAGGTGTTTACCTCTCCAGCTCTCTCAGCGTGCATGCTGTTTGTAAAGCTAGCGTCGCTAGCATGGTTAGCTGCAGCCTCGAAACGAGCGTAAAATGTGTTTAGCTCGTCTGCCAGAGAAGCGTCCGCATTCCCCATTCTAGAAGCAGGTGTTTTATAGTCCGTAATGTTCCTTAGTCCCTGCCACAGGCTGCTAGAGCCACCCTGTTGGAACTGTGAGTTTTGACTCTAGTTTCGTCCCGTAGCGCCGCTTGGCTTCCTTCACCACTCTGCGCACACTGTAAGATGCAGCCTTGTACTCCTCCATGTCCCCGGTTGCGAGCCCCGTGTTGTAGGCAGTGGAGCGCGATCTCAGAGCGTTGTGGATGCTTTTATCCACCCACAGCTTCTGGTTGGGAAACGTTCTGATGGTACGGTGGTTTTCTGCACCATATCATCAGCTAGTTTCCCTACGAATCCCACAACCGCTTCCGTAAACATGTTGACATCATCAGAGCTGCACCTGAACATGTCCCAGTCTGCGTCATCCAGAACGTCCTGCAGAGCGGCCACCGATTAGTCAGTCCAGCGCGCAACCTCCCTCTGAACTGGAGCTTCCTGTTTCAGCCTTTGTTTGTAAAAAGGTATGAGGAAGATGGCGGCAAGGTCCGATTTCCCAAACTGTGGACGTGACTGTGCCTTGTAGCTGTTTTTGAACGGTGTGTAGCAGTGGTCCAGTGTCATTTCGCCCCTGGTGGGGCACATGATGTGCTGCTGAAAGTTCGGTAGTGCGCGTTTGAGGTTGGCACTGTTAAAATCTCCCACCACAATGAGTGCAGCGTCCTGATGCTGTGTTTGGTGTAGCGTTAGTGTCTCATGTAAGTCCCATACTGCAGTGTCCGTGTCTGCTTGAGGTGGAATATAAACGGCACTGACTATGACCGAGCTGAATTCCCGAGGTAGATAGAAGGGCTGACATTTGATGGTCAATAGCTCCAGATTTGGTGTGCAGGAGCGTGTATGAGGAACGATGCTCGCGCTGTCGCACCAGTGGTTGTTCACCATCAGACACACTCCACCGCCTCTTGACTTCCCCGACTCCAGTGTTCTGTCCATGCGATGAACCGAGAAAAACTTGGCCGGCTGGATGGCGTGGTCCGGTACCGCTGGGTTCAGCCATGTCTCAGTGAAGCAGAGAAAGTTGCAGTCCCGAATGTCCCTCTGGAACTTGACCATTGCCCGGAGGTCATCGAGCTTGTTTTCCAGAGACTGGACGTTGGCTAACAGGATACTAGGTAAGGGAGCGCGGTGTGCGCGTCCCTTCAGCCTGTTCCTGACGCCGGCTCATTTCCCTTGTGGACGCCGTACTACAATCTGTTAGATTGTCAATATCCTTCCCATGAGGATTACACAATTTCTCCCACATAGTTATTTCAAAACAGACCTTCAGTGCCTCACTGGTATCATCAGACCATGTCCTCTCTGTGCGGGAGGCAGCTGGTTGCCTGCATAGAATGGGTTTGTACACAGGTTGGAGATAAACCAGGTTGTGATCCGATCTTCCCAAGGGGGAAGGGGTGCTGAAGTTTAAGCCTCCTTTGAGTTTGCATAAAATAAATCCAGTGTTTTATTGTCTCTGGTGTGGCACGAAACATATTGGGTGAATGTGGGCAGAGTGGAGGATGGAAGGGCATGATTGAAATCTCCAGAGATAATGAGAAGGGCATTTGGGCTTTGTGTTAACAGTCTGTTAACAACAGAATGCAGGACATCACATGCCGATTCACCGTCAGCAGAGGGGGGAATATACGCAGCTATCGCGATAACATGCGAGAATTCCCTGGGCAGATAGTACGGCCTCATGCTAACGGCTAACAGCTCAATGTCCTTACAGCAGATAGTGATGTGACCAGATTTACACCATCTATTATTCACAAAAACTGCCAGTCATCCTCCCTTCCTCTTACCGCTTTCCATCATTCTGTCCGCGCGCAGTAGTTGAAATCCATCCAGAGCCACGGAATTCCCTCTGATGCCGGGTAAGAGCCGCTAGCTCATCCATCTTGTTGGGTAAAGATCTCACATTTCCCATTACGATGGATGGGAGATTTGGTAATGTCTCCTTTTAGTGCGACACAGAGCCCCAACACGGTTCCCCTGTCTTCTCCTTCTTAGCTCACGGGGAATGGTTTCTCCGGTTTCTCCGGTTTCTCCTGTAGTAACATCACCGTGTTGCGGAACGCTAACAGCTGATCCCTGGTGTAAACAATAGGACCACGGCTGTGAACAGAGTTTCCAGATGCGACTGTAAACAAAGTCCAAAAAAGCAGGAAAATAGAGCAAACTTGGTGACTTTGTTGATGTCCATTGTGCAGTTTACAGTTACACACACATAAACTAAAAAAGAAAAGAACACAAAGTGCATGAACACTATAAAATAAATAAAAAGAGTACAAACTTAACGGGAGCTGCTGCAACAGGCTGCCACTTGGGCAGCGCCAGGATAACATTACTGTTAGGTTTATAGATTTTTAGAGATAACTTTCACATTTAGATTGTTATATTCTTACCACTGATTTTAATTTCTAGCTCTGTGTCTCAAAATGGTAGCACTATATACAGTACATATTGTACAGTCACACAATGAATGGAAATGAATGCTATTGCATTCAGTTTAAAAATGGAGTTAATCTGACACACTAAAACACATGTAGTTAATCGGTTGTTGCATTTTGGGATTCACACCTGTTCCTGAAAAGCTAAGAATATTTTTGCTTAAAGATGAGCTGATGATCAATGTTGTTGTTATTGATTTCACTCTACTCTTACACTTAAATAATTGCTATTTGTATTATGGTAAGAAACAATGATATAATGGTGGTCATTGTTACAAATGTAAAAAAAAAAAAACTACAAATAAAATTCAAATAATTTTCAGCATCCACATCAAGACAGGCACATTGCACTTGTGATTTTAGTCATGTTTCATTTGTTACAGAACATATTTGTATATATTATTCAAATAAAGTAAGACAGCAATTTGCTTTTGAGAAGTTCTTAAATTCAAGGGTGATAGAATCAGAATTGGATTATGCAATCTTGCTTATGGAAAATTTGAGGCCCACTAAGACAAAGATTATGTAGCATATACTGAATGCTATTGTAACCCCTTTTTCAGGGTTAATCTACAACATGTATAGAAATGGCGCAGCAGGAGCCTGGATTCTCAGCGGTGAAGTGGTGAACTGGCTGATCTCCCTGTACTTATGTAGAATTACTCTAAAGCCCGGAATTAGTATTTGTGGTGATTAACGAAGAAACTCCATTAACATCCAGTAGCGCGGTGCCTCCACTGGTGATTACTACACTTACTGATAGTGAGCAGTGCGTTATGTATGTCACCAGAACATGAAAATACAGTAACCGTACAATGTCCTAAACTTGGTGTGCGTGCGCGTGTATGCATTCGTGTGTGTAGGTGTGCGTGTGCGTGTGTGTGCGTGTGTGTGGGAATGAGTTGCCACTACACCCAGTTATAATAACATAGAAACAAATAAGAGTTTATTACTCATTTACTGCAATAATCAGACTGCAGCATCAATGTCAATGACTTCAATGACTTCAAATGAAATAAAAAAAAAAAGGGTCATGTAAAACAATGCCTTTGGATATCAAATAAACAACAAATGTAATAGTTGTTGTTGGGGCCCGTTGGTGCACGTTATAAAACTCACCAAGATGAACAGTTCAATAGCTATTTTTTGAGCTTATCACTCACTACTTTCCGATCCTCTGCTTCACAAAATGTCCGTCCTCACGGCCGAAGCGATGTCTCGTGGTATCCTTTAGCCCGCGAAACTCCAGCTCACCAAACGTGGCTCACAATCCGTGTTCAACGCGATGCGCGAACTCGTGTAGCTAACTCGGGTAGCTAAGTGTTATTAGCATAAGCTACCAGGTACGAAAACCATCCGCTGTTCACCGGTGAGACCTCGATGTTAACGACCGGCACCCCTCAGTTTTTTTTTTAGAGTCAATAAAAAATATTAGAACTCCTTTTCGTTGTCAAACAATTCACTTTTTTTATATGGTTTCTTTTCCAGCTCGCCCCTCGTGCGCACTTCCTCAAAACAAAAAAAAATCTCTCCCCTTCCCGGGCTTCCTTCGTTCTCTCCCGCCCCCCTGCATTCATTGGCAGATGCATCCAATTGACTCAAACAACAAACTTGATTGGATGATGCACACAGTCCCACATCATATCAGATGTTCAAAACTGCAAAGCATTCATGTACATTAAAGCAACTGCAGCAAATAAACATGCAGGGCAACAAAATTGACACAGTTCAATGCTGTCATCCATACCCCTACTTTACAGGTGCTTACACTATGAAAAAATTACAACAACATAAATAAACAAGAATAAAGCAATAAATGCTAAATGTGAAACATTAAGAAGAGAAAATTCATTGCTAATTTTACCAGAATGCAAGGTTTATTTAGAATCCCTAGCTAATATATGCCATACTGAAAATGTAATATATGCCCCCTCTGTGCTCTCACCCATCCATCCTGTGACATTGGCATGAATAAGGTAATGTACTTGGTCAAGAATGTTTATTCTTTTTCCCTTTCTTCTATCATTTAATGATTTCTTTTGATCAACTGAAGACTGGAGCCCATATGGCCTATATGGTTTATAGATACGATTAGAATAATAATAAGAAAAAATTGTTCCCGAATTATTAATTGACTAAGTGAGACAGTGTGGCAAAATACATAATACATGCCTTAATTACTTTCAATGGCTGTGCTTAGGAGTGCAAATTGTTTGTGGCTAGATGTTAGAGGAGAGAAAACAGTACATGCACAAAAACAAAGAGATCCTTTATATTAAAACCTCATCCATGTCAGCACTGCTTGGCAGTTTTTGCAGGTGCTTTGGGTTTGATGCACCACAGTGTGTATATGAAAATTCCCAGAAAGAGCTATCATGAATGTAACAGCGATGTAATGAGAGGGAGAAATTCTCCTCTGACAACTCAGGGTTCAATAGTTTTACAAGCAAAAAAAGATGCCAGGGAGCTTTGCAAAAGAGAACACATAAAGGATACAAAGAATTTTTGTTTTTTTAGAAAAAAAGCAGGTGAATTGTATAAAGCAAGGTCCAGCATAGTAGTAGAGCACAGACGGAGCTGATGAGCATAATAATTAATGGAAATATTAGATTACATCATGTTGTTCACTGGAAGGTCTAATAAAAATAAAGATATATAAAAAAATAAATGAAATGTAATGAGTGCAAATGAAGTGTGTCTATAGGACAAAGGCTGGTTTGTAATAGCAAAAAGCTTAGTTTAATTGTGCATACTAAGATTAAAGTAAAGGGAGACACTATATGTGTGGATTGATAAGGGAAAATGGGGAATGTGGCATGCTGGGGAGGGGGCATGACTGACAGCCCTGACATTTGAGCATCTCTGATGGTCAACAGTGCTTTTGAAGCAAATAAATAGCACCTGGCAAAGGGCTGATTCCAGATCAAGTGTTAACATTGCATTGTATCCCTCACCTTACAGCCTATGGGTGTTTATACTCCCCATCTCTAAAACAGTACTCTTGCTAAAATGTGATGATATGTTGATGTCACAACAGCAGTCTGTGACGGTCACAACACGTATTCCTGACAGACTGTACTAAAAAAAGTCATTATCACTACACAACTGCTGGTTCCACTTGCTGGCAAATAGGTCACAACAGGAAAAAACAACAATGTGATTAAAGTCCTCTTAACCTCCTGCCAACTGCTGACATTTCAGTTCCAATAGAAAGACTTCACAATCAATTCTTATTGCAACTCAGAGATCCCTCAAGAAGGAGAGGCATATATTGGCTACTTTTCCTTTGTGTCAAGATGTACTGATGTGAATGTCAAAATCCTTGAAGCTGAAACAAAGTGAGGCATGTGAGAAAGAAAAAAGATTAACTCAAATTTCCATGATCAATTTTGACATCCCATCACATATTGACCATTTATTACTCTTGTAATTAGGCTGACACAAGCAAAAAACAGAAATCAATATTACATTGATTAAATGACTTATGCAGAGCACCAACTGCTGAAAAATATCACTAAGCAAGCTTAACCACTGGTGATTACTCAATTTATAAAGCACAAAATACTTATTTGTCTAATAGTTGGATGAAATGGTGTATTAGAATATGTAATTAGCCATAAAAGACATTGTCCACTGATAAGAAACCATCTTAGATCGTACCAACCCATATGGCAATACTGACAAAAAACTAAGGTTCTTCAGAGATCATTCCCTACTATTAAAGGCTGTGTTTCAACTCTCTTTTCCCTATTAGAGACTTTCACTTTATAAGTCCAATTTTACCCATGCTAATTCAATTTGAATTGTAAGGGCCCGGAAACACTCCCATGCTCTTTCATGTATCACATACAACACTTTTGAAACTTTTATTTCTGAAATGACAAAACTAGCAGTGCTATGATAAAAATAAGCCTTACATCATACCTATGGAAAACAGTTCTCTCAATGTTTTCCCAGTTTCTGGTGCTGTGATTGTGGGATCACCAAACATGAATCAGCTGTAATGTGTAATGTGATTTATGGGTGATGGCATTCATCAACATTCATAAATAAGGGCCTGATATCAGCTAAATATAATATAATTTCACATGCATTCATTCATGAACACTTTACCAACAATTAAATGCACACAAACTAGCCTAGTAATGATCAGAAACCTCATACCTGGGTGAAATGTCACAGCCTTGCTGCATGAAAGCTCCTAGTGAGAACCATAGGCTATTGAAGATGCCAAATTCATTGGTCTGCTCCTGGTTCTGTTGGGCCTGATTCTGTGCATTTTGGCTTGACAAGGATCCAGCTTGGTTGGTATTGGTCTCTCTGATTTCCTCACAGTCCTCAGCATGCCACTCATATGGGCTGAAGCGACTGACCAGAAAGAGCACCACACTCACGCCAATGTAGGCAAAGACAATACACATCCAAATCTCATAGGCCAGCGGGTCAAGAAAAGAGAAAACTCCTGGTTTGGACTTGGTGGGCTTCTTGATCATAATTGAAATGCCCAGGCTCATGAAGGGTTTGGAGAAGTCAATGACTTCCTCTCTTACCAATGTAATGGTCAGTGGTGCCACTGCAACATCAGCTTTCTGAGGACAAGAAGGTTCAGTAGCTTAAAATAAGGTGATTCAGAATTGCAATAAAAATAACATATCCATTGATTTTTTCATTTACAAATTATGCAATAATCCATAAGAGGGTGTGAACTACAATTAAAAAAAAATAGATAACAGTGTTAAGAATGACATATATAAGCTTATTGATTTAAGGAAATACTGACAAACAATATGATAAAATAAAGTTTTTAATAAATAATTGCATTTATTATATTATTAATTTAAATATTACTATTGCCATTCAATGTTGTCTGCTAATATTAAGCTTTGGGTTCAATTTAACAGACATTTAGAAGTTTAGAGAAGTTTAGACATTCTGTGAAGACAACAATGGCTGTCGTAATAATTAAATACGTGTTTCATTAATACAGAATTCAATTATTGTGATGTTATCACATGTACGCATATCAAGAATTTCACAATCTTCAAATGTGGCTGAGCCAGTTTGATTTTCTTATTTAACTAAATGTTATATTAATTTAAAACAAAATGACAAATGTACCCCTTCAGTGCAAAATAGAGCCGTAATGAAATAATTTTCTTCATTCTAAATTCGTTTCTTATGGGCCACAAATTTTAAAAAGCCATATACTGATGCAAAGAATATGGACAAAGACAGTGTTGAGACTGATTTTCTGAGAACCTTTTCTAACCTCTCTTCCAGGTCTGTCCTTCATAACACTTAAAAAGGGAGCTCATTCAACTGAGTCAATGCAATTGAAAAAATAAAGAAAGAATTTTTTGTCCATGTCATAAAATTATCCTAGCCATAACAGATGTGTAACAGTCTTCTAATCACAATAATTATGGTGATGAATATTACTTATTTAATGCCAGGGCAGTGAATGAAATTATTAACAATAAATGGTGCTAATTAAAAACATGAAATACTTACTCCGTAAACCAGTTCCCCAACCATCCCATTCCACATCTTAGTCTCTGGATCCCTGGCTCCATACTTCCCATCGGAAACAATCTTGAGTTTGTATTCGTATCCTACATGTTTAGCTATTTCTGCTGCCAGCTCCACACAATAACCTTCATACTTATCATTTCCTACAAGTTTGTCATGATTCTTCTTCAGCATAACATATGGAGATTCCTGTAAATGGGAAAATTGGGTACCATTAATGGCATCAACACAATAATATGATTAACAAAGCAGGATGGGTTCTACATTAGGGAATGGCAGTGGGAAATGCATGCAGCACTCAATAGGGAGGCGTAGCCATGGCTGTCAATGTCAGCTCTTAGGAAAACACAGACAGTATGGATGGCCCTGCTCCACCTATTTACATTTTATATTTACACCATCTCTATTTTTATTTTATTTATTTTTTACAACTAAGCAATTAAGGGTTAAAGGGCTTGCCCAGGAGTCAAGCAAAGGCAGCTTGGTGTACATGGGATTCAAACTCTTGACCATCTGGTCAATATTTCAACATCTTAACCACTTGACTAGGACCTCCTCCCTGCTGGGTCTCTTGGATTCCCCTTTGAGCAATCATGCTACATGACCCTGAGGCACACCCAAGTAAAAGTGAGAGTGATTGAATTAGGACAAATGTTGCACTCTTAAGACTGGGATGGTCAACTAGTGAGCAAGGAGAATGGATATTGGCAGGGTTACCATCCCTCTCCATCCCAAATCATAAAGGTTGCAGGTGGAGTTTTCCAATGTGTTCTTTCCTCTACCTGGTCAAACAATTCTGATGGAGCACCACAAAGACACAGCCTCATGGGTGGTGGTATGCTGTTGTCCTGACCATCTAGTTGAGGATTAAAAATCAGGTGATTTGGGGTGAGCTCAATGCTCAAGGAATTGATATAAGAATAATAGAGTCCCACAGTGACTGCTCCAGATTAGTTGATTTAGGTTGCCAAAGCAGTCAGGTCAGTCATATTTTGTATGGACATTAGAGTAGTTCATGCAGTGTCAACATTTGACACATACCCAAGGTCTGGCAACGGTTAACTGCTTGATCAATTAGGTGCAAAAGTACAGTTTCTGCTAGGGCCATAGGCAGGCGTGTCCTCAAAGTGATAAGACAATGATTGCCGCCTGCCCAAGACCTGTGCCAAAGTGGAGGCGAGACAGTTCCTGGACCTGGCTGGCAATTATAGTCGTTTTTTTCATGTCTCCAGCCCATTAATTGATCTCGCTTAAAAGGGAGCATGAGATCCAGTCCAGTGAATGGAGCTGTGCCATTCACAGGTATCTGTGTGCACCATCAATTAAAAAGCAGCTGAAAACTAAACTTGCATATGAGCCAAAAATAAAATTTCCTTTGAGATGTCCTAGGTCTGCCTCCCATGGAATGATCTAATCATTCTGTCCCAACCCAAGGGACTGTTAGAATCTTTTTGCTGCATATTCTTTTTAACTTAAAAAGAAAAGTATAAACAAACCGTGTGCTCCAAATACACCATTGATTTTAATTTTTTTGGCTAATTGTAGTTAACTTAATTTTCATCTTCATAACTGTCAGGAATGGCAGGCAAGGACCCAAATGCAAGACACAGACCAGATTTTAAATCAAGAGTTTTTAATATGAGCTGGCTTAAAACAGGGGATGCACAGTTCGATATTACAGACAGTCCAATAATGCAAAACACAGGCAATCAAGGCAATATAGGGCAGGCAGAAAACAGGGCGATAAAAAGTCCAAACATCCAAAACCAAAAACTGAGCAGTACAGGCCAGGCAGGAAACAGCAACTAGAAAAACAGGCAGGGTCAAACCACCCAGAAGTATCACAGGGCAGGCAGAATCAGGGACCCGGAACAGGCAGAAACAAAGCCAGGCAGAGCAGGACCAGGAACAATGGCGGGATGACTTAACAGTAGCACAAGGCAGACTCAGAAGACCATCGGGCAAAGAACTATGTGTGGGCAGCGTCCTTATATAGTGCCAGGTCTCATTAAATGGCCGCCGCCCCAAAGTAAAATCCAAGATGGCCGTCGAAACCGGAAGTGAGTGCCGTGAACTGAGAAGTGTGAAAAGAAGTGCTGACAATAACAGGCTGCAAGGATAAAACCTGGCTGCCTGCCTATGGTCCTCCATAGGCATTATAATGTGTTTTTTCTCAAGGCACAGGAAAATTAAATGTCCAATTTCAGGATGCCAGGTTTGCCTACAGGGATGCAGGGAGAGCTGATCAATCCCATGTCCTCATTCAGTAATTTTTTTTAATAAATTAGTTAAAAACTAGTTAAATTAGTAAAAACAGTTTTTCTTTTTTAAAAATGCTTTTTTAAAAAAAGCCTTGTTTTGGCCATTTGTGAACCATGTTAAATCTTTTGTGGGTTTGAGCTTTTTTGCCATGTCATCAAAATTGATATCCAAAAAACTGGTGAGTTTATTATTAAAATCTTACTGGAGCACAAAAGTGTTTGCAAGAATGCAAATTTATTCATAGATTAACCTCTTAACAAAAATCTCTTATGGTGAAGTATACCCCCAGACAAAACCCTGTGGGAAACAAACCAAATAATAAAAGTTTGCATTGTGTTACTAAAACACAATATATAACTTCCATCCAGGAGAGCAAAAATTTATTTCTGAGGTCTGCTGGGAATTCATTTGGGACTTTGGGACTTTAAAAATAAGATAAAAATGACATCACATCATTAATATTTACAAACATAAAATAACATTTATTGCAAATTGAATGTTTTTAATCTATAACACCATGCCATAGGTTCTAAATTATTATTTAAATTAAGCTAAAAAAAGCCGACCTATTCTAATACCATACCAAGATGGTTGTGACGATGTATGTGCGGTTGTGAAATCCATAGGTGTCATTACTTCCAGAGATGTAGGCTGCTGTGCTCACAAATTTCTCATCCTCATTAAAGTATCCTACCTGAAACCAAAGAAAAGTGATGAGTGCTACAATAAATCCTTCAAAATGTCCCATAAGAAACAATTTACTTGTAATTTAAGTGATTAATTTAGTACACTCTCAAACATGGTAATAAACTGAACAAATAAAACTTGTAACCCTAGGAATGCTTTATATAAATCAGCAGGATATGTAGATATTTCTGCAAATGTTATTTTGAACCAAGTACCTAGATGGCAGATGCATGTCAGTACCATTCTGTAACAATTTCATTTTATACTACAGACAGACACCTAGCTGTCCTCTTGTCAAATCAATACAGTGTTAAAAAAGTGTTGGCCCCCTTATTAAAGTGTGAAAAACATGCAAAAAATAAAAAATCTGGAAAATCACCAACACTTTTTCACACCTCTGTATATAATCTATAGCTTAAAAAAAACACATGATAATTTTATGTCTGTTTTCTGTGATACCTGTTACATTTTATGCTTAAAATGTCTGCACTTACTTTCTTTGGCCCTGTTGCCTTCAGCTCCATTACACTGATGGTGTAGTTTATTCGCCGGCCTTTCTCATTAAACTGGATGTGTCCTGTTACACCTTCAATCCGAACCTAAGACAGAACCACAAGAGCCTGCTATAGTTAGACAATGATATAAAACATTACATCCCAAATGAACACTAGGCTCAGTGACAGGTGTCTGAGAAGATGGCCTCAACTCCATTAGTCACATCTGACACAGTATGTCTTCAACACTGATTACAGCACAGATCTGGGGACTTCCTCAAACAAAAATATATATATTTATGACAGGAAATACACCTGCAGTTGCAAATTCAATATTTAATTTATATTCTGTATGAAGAGAGCTTATTGAGTTGCAGATTGTTTCCCCCTAGTAAAATAAACTTTTTTTCACAGACCATGTATCATAATGCCTGCCAAATCATTTATTTTGTTTTTGTACACAATATTGCCAAAAGCCCGTGGAGACCTGACCCTCACACCAATATATTGGTTGGGGATGTGGTAAAATAGTGGTTAAGGTGTTGATCGGAAGGTTTCCTGATCTCTTGATTAGTTGTGTAAAGTGAGATAAAATGTAAGTTGCTCTGTATAAGGGCATCTGCCAAAAGTCATGAATGTATAAAATGTATATTGGTATTCCCCACACTGATTCCACAAAGATAACAGCAAAAAATTATATAGGCTTGTCTTTTATGCTGTGGCATTACTGGATTACTGTGTCATTTGCTGTAACTAAGGAGGCCAAACCACCATGGCAATGCACCTGGGCACAAATTGATGATGACCTGTTTTGCCAAAAGTAAGGTAGAAGAACTTGAATGGTGACTTTAAGCCTGAATACTTTTTGGATAATTTAAGATGGCCTCCTTGTATGACATTAGTGCCCAAACTTACAAATTTGCTTATGGTTTAATGGCCCACAGTCATGTTATCTAGAGGAAAGTCTTTCCAAAATGGAGATTATTCTATCAAAAACATAATATGTGATGGTCAGGAGTCCAAATACATTTGGCGTGGCCATATTTTTTATCACACATTTTTAAATCTCTACCAGCACAGTTACGTAAATGTATGTAGGCTCTACTGTACTGTAGGTTCATTTTCTCTCTACAAATTTGTTTAATTGTATACTATTTGCTCTGTTACATTTGATTGTGACATGATCACTGACTAATCAACATGCATATTATAAAAGAAAATAGAGGTGGATATTGTTTTATATAATTTATTCAAACCTCTGAGAATATATTCATGTATCTCTGAGTTTGTATGTATTTTTCTCTTTCTATGTGTATGTGCATATATTAGCAAGAATATTTGTCTCTTAAAGTAGTGTACCTGCTGCAAAGCTCTCTGAATGTCAATGCCTTGACCCCAGGGGGCTGGTGGGTTTGCAAGGCATTCACCAGCATTGCCACGCCGTGATATGTCAATCCTCTGCCTGCGGAGATTCTGAAAAGCTGTAGACATCACTTTAACGCCATCATAAGTGAGAGCTCCAGTGTACTGGAAACAAATCAAGAGAACAATAACAGACTATAATGCACAAACCTTTATGTAATTATGTGTATTATATAGAATGGTGTGATGGTCTTCTCAGAAGAAAATATCCCAAGTAATGAAACTATTTATTTGTGATTTATTTTGTAAAATTATAAATATTGCTGTCCATTGGCCCTGTTTGAGGTCACAAAAGCGGCTCATCCAATCCACATACATTTAATTTGGCACAGGTCTTACACTGCGTGCCCTTCCTGACACATCTGGGCTTCAGATGGGCACTAAGAGTAAACCCCTCAGTGTCTGGGTTGGTTCCCTGCCCAGGAATCAATCCTGGGCAGTGATGGTGAGATGATGGAATCCTGCGGCTGAAACCCCCAGGAACACATTTGGATTAAAAATGTATTAATGTTGTATTTGTTTTCTTTCTCTCTTAATCAACTTCTCATTTACTTTATTTAATAGAACCATTCTAAACTGAGATTTGTTTTCTGTTATTTCAGTATTTAAGTAAATAAAATGAAAGGAAAATGGAATTTTGAGATAACTTCCTTTCCTTAGTGTTATAATTGACATAATTTCACTTTGACAAATTATTCACTCTTCATGTCTGAGAGATTCTCCATACTTGTTAATGAGAACAGGAAATTGTGTGGCATGGTACATGGACACAGATTGCTTACCTTCAGTCCTTTCTTTGGTACTCTGGAGTCTTTATTGTCAAAGTCAATCCACTGCTGAACAATTCTGCTGACAACTGGATCCACATAGTTTACAAGCTGGAAGCCCGTCACATTAGCCTCACCTTTCTTAAATTCAGTCAGGTCAATGTCCATAAAGCCCTAGAAGAGAGCAATGTCCCAAAATGTATAGTTAAATCAGTATGTAATAATTTAAACAGTTAAATTCAGTGGATCATTAAGCCTGAAAGAATTCAAAAATAAGAAAGCAACCTCAAATACAAAAATCAACATGCATTGCAATTTTTATATATGCAGTGCTCACCAAAATTATTGGTGTTGATTATGAAAAAAAAACATACATTTAATATGCTCAAACATGCAGATACATGTTTTTTAAACAAAAGTTTTTGGCATTGGTGACAGGTAGATATGATATTTTGTCAGATAAGACATGTTTTTTTACATGGCAGTCTGAGGCAGTCAGAGTTTCTTTAAGTGAGCCACACTATCTGACCAGGCTGAAATATTGCGGGTGGTATCACCTTTGGGGATTGGCCTGAATTTGTTTGTGGTGGATAGCTCTATGATCTGTACATGAAATTTTTTCTATCCTTCTTTACTTCTCTTGAACCAGTCATCAACTGCTGGAACGTTTAATGTTACCATGACTATGGGAATGAGGGGGCTGGTACCTGTGGACACACTGGAGGAGGAGGTAAGGCCAGTGGATGACTGGGCCAGCAAGTTTTGGGCATCCATACATGGGAGGTATTTGCTCCATCTGTTTTGTTTTTGGCTGCAGTGTGCTTGTAAACAACCACTCCACTTAGTTTAAATGCTCTTTGTGGCCATTTGGATTGTGGATGGTAACACGATGTGAGGCTTCAAAAAAAATTCAAACAATGCCTTAACTGTCTTCATCACAGTAGGTAGGACCTTCAGGGGTAATAAATTGCAGGCCTTAGAATCGATCAACTGCTACTAGAACTGTGGTGTGACTATGAGAACAGGGGAGGTCAGTCACAAAATCCACTGCAATGTCGGACCATGGTCAGCAGGAAGGCCAGCAGGCAATTGTGGAGAGGTTCTAGACTGTGTGCAGTTAAAGCAGGACTCAAAATATCCCATTAATACCGCCCATAAAGGCCATCAAAAAGACATTCTGGACTAACCTAGTTGTTCCGTGAGTGCCTGGGTGACCAGAGCTGGGAAAGGTGTGCACCCCTGGATAGTTCTCTGTCAGAGACTGGTAGGTACATATTGTCAAGTGGATGGGCACTCACTGTTAGAGCTTCATAGAATTGAGCATGCTGAATCTCTTCCACAATATCCCAGCATATAGGAGCTATTATAAGAGAAGGGGGCATGATGGGTTTGCGGACATCTTTGTTTCAGGGGTCATGGAATCAGGAGAGGGCATCTGCTTTACCATTTTGGGTGCCTGGTCAATACATGACTGTAACGCTAAAACAGAGGAACAATAGCACACACTTGGCTTGGCGGGGGTTCAAGGATTTGGCATTCTTGTTAAATTGCAGATTCTTGTGGTCAGATATAACCTGGAATGGGCAGCAGGCTCCATCCAACCAGTGTCTCCACTTCTCAAGTGCTTTCTTTATTGAAAGCAGTTCACGGTTACATCGTAATTTGCTTTAGCCAGGGTGAGTTTTCTGGAGAAGAATGCAAAGAGGAATAGTTTCATGGGGGTTCCATGTCTTTGGGACAGGACAGCTCCTATTCCACAGCAGGAGGTGTCAACTTCCACCATAAAAAGAGAGATTGGGGTTAGGGTAATGTAGAATGGGAATTGTAGTGAAGCTCTGCATAAGCTGCTTAAAAGCTCTTTGGGCCATCTCTGACCAAAAGAGCTTCTTAGGCTTTCCATGTATCAAGGCTGTAAGAGGTGTAGCCATGGAACTATAATTATGAATGAACCATCAGTAAAAGTATGCAAAGCCAAGAAACCATTGTCCTTCATACTTGACAGGATTGGCAACAGAGTTACTGCTTTCACTTCACTTAAGTCCATTTCCATCCCCTGGTTGCTGACGAGGTAGCTCAGAAAGGCTTTGGTGCTCTGTTGAAATTCGCATTTCAACATGGTTAATGTGGGATTCATATGTCATACCATGGGTTTCAACCTCGTTTACAATTGAAAAACCACCGGTGAGTTTGTCAGGTTGTACAGAATCACTAAGTATTTGTAGTGACCTGATAATGTCTTCCACTTGTCCCTCTCTCATATCCAGATTAAGTTATTAATTAATCCCCAGGGCCGAGGGTACCAGAAGTAACAGTAATCAGAACAGGTAGATGTATCAGATTGTAATTGTGTTGAGTCCATCATAATCAATGCAGGTCCTTAGCCCACTGTCATTTTTATCAACAAAGTAAAATCATGAGGCTTTTTTAATGTAATCCTCCATGGCCTATGTCCCACCTTAGCCACCTGCTTGGACAACCTCCTTGGAAACCAGCTTCCTAAACATCTAAACACGCCAGTTCACCATGTTCAAGAGTGGTGTCCCCACTCCCAGCCACTCGAAGCCCATGCAGCCAGCTAGGAAGCAAGTCACCCTGGAAAAGTACCAATGCCATCTATGGTTGCAACTCTGCTTATACTGTGGCCAAGATGAGAACCACTGCGCCTCCTGTCCTGAAAAAACAGCTCCATCTACCTGCACTTATAGGTTACAATTACTGGGGCAGATTCCATACAGTAATTAACACTAGTAATGAATGGAATAATCCATGTGTAGTGTGTTTTAAACAACAGTCAAGCAAAAATCCAAAACAGTGCGTGAAATGCAAAGTGGAAAAAACTGGCAAAAGATCAGAAACCATCAAATAAACACAAATCCAACAAAAAGCAAATCCAAAACACAGGTAATTCAAAATAACAGAGCAAAGTTCATACACAATGGCAAAATGCAATGGAGAACAATGAACAGCTCAGTAAGCAAATAAACCGACAATACTTTGCGCCATAGAACAGCGTTAGCATGGCTTATATGTTCATGAAACCGGATGTGTACTGAGAAACCCAGAAGTGCTCAATATTCCAGAGAGTGCAGGTGGTGACATTACATTACTATTATCATTATTATTATTATTTCAAAAAATATTTTGTGACACCCCTGAGAGAATAACAGAACATCTTCCTGAAGAGTATGTTTCATATTGTTAGATTTTGGCATATTAATGTCCTATTGCAATTCAAATAGGAACTAGATGTGTTTATTTAAACTTTCAGTGATAAGTTGAATGTATGTTTGACTTATTATCTCATTTTAAGTTCTATGCCCAAATCTAAACCTGATATAGCGCTGAAATATCTTATTTTTAACAGTGGATATTTGGTGCCCTACCAGTACCCCAAAGCCCCTGGTGCAGTGCCACTGTAGTCATTCCCAAACCTGATGGCAGATTACATCTGTGCAATGACTTTAGGTAGCTAAATCAGGTGTCAGAGTTCCATAGTTACCAACTAACCCACACTGATGACCTGGTAGAGAGACTGAGTTGACCTGACAATGGGCATCAGTGCTGTGACAATCTTTACACAGATGCTCTCTCAAGGAAGTACGCCCTGTGGGGCCAATGCTCAGTGGCAGTAGACTCGGAGCTGAGGGTGGACTACTGTGACGACGGAGCGCACCCCACCATCAATCAACAATCAACAGATTTTTCACTCCTATTGCTGTGGTGATGAAGGGACAGTGCTGCTTCAGCACCATCATCCTAGACAGTGTGCTCTCTCACAGGAGCAAGGCAAGTGTGAAAAAATACTGTAAAGTAAAAATGCTGTCAAAAATAAAAGTGTTAATAGTTTATTGTGGTCAATTAACAAAATGAAATGTAAATTAAAAGAAGAAAAGTCCAAATAAAACCATCACTTCCAGGACTCTTTGCTCTTCTCTACACTTAAGATAGTTCTTAATGACATTGGCTGTCTGTTTGGGATTGTTGTCCTGCTGCAGAATAAATTTGGGGTAAATCAGATGCCTCCCTGATAGTATTGCATGGATAATTATATGTCTGTATTTCTTAGCATTGAGAACACCATTAATCCTGACCAAATCTAAAACTCCATTTGCAGAAATGTAACCTCATATTTGTGAGGAACCTCCACCATCCTTCATTGCTGCCTGCAGACACTCATTATTCTTTCAACCTCTAGCCTTTCTTCAAACAACCTGCCTCCTGCTATAACTACACCAGGTTACGTATGTAACCCGGTTCCCTGAGAAGGGAACGAGACTCTGCATTAGGGCTGTCGCTATGGGAATCCTTCTTTGAGGAAGTTGTGTCTGAAGCTCTGTGTGCACACACGCCATTTAGTAGCTCGGAAAGGACATGTGACGAAGTGACTACGCGCCAGCAAGTCCATATAAGGGCATCTACGTCACACGTGCTCCAGCTTCAATTTGTCTGAAGGAAGCGCGAGAGGATGGGCGTGGCCAGCGACGCAGAGTCTCGTTCCCTTCTCAGGGAACTGGGTTACATACGTAACCTGGTGTAGGTCCCTTTCAAGGAAACTCGACGCTGCGTCAGGGCTAACGCTATGGGAACGGCAATACCCATGCCGCCATGCACCAGTCGATGACTGCGCCAGAGGCCGCGAGAGAGCACGAGCAGTCTGGAAACAGAACATTAAAGGCCCTGCAGGACCTGCGACCCCGGAGTGGGGTCCAAGTCCAGGTCAGAGGACCATCCTGCCGCAGCACAAATATCTTCAAGGGGGACACCCCTGGCCAAGGCACTGGATGAGGCAATACCCCTAGTAGAGTGGGCTCTGATGCCTAGAGGCTAAGCAAGACTACGCACCTCAATGGCCTCCACTACCCAGTGCACCAGGCGCTGTTTGGAAACCGGATTACCCCTATTCCGGCCCCCAAAACAGACAAAAAGGGCGGAGGAGTTATTCCACAAGCTAAAGCAGTGGACATAACCCCTCAAGGCCCTTACTGGGCAAAGCAAATGCAGCCTCGCCTGTTCCGCCGACTCATGGGGTGGGGGACAGTAGGCCTGCAGAATGACTGGACAACCCGCCATCCTGGGCACCTTAGGGATATATCCTGCCCTGGGGTGCAGAATAGCCTTGGACATGCCAGGGGAAAATTCTAGGAAGGGGGGGCGATCGACAAAGCCTGCAAATGACTCTTTTGAGAGATGCCAATGCTAGAAGCAGAGCCAATTTCAGGGTCAAAAATTTCTCAGAGGCTGACTCCATGGGCTCAAAGGGGGCTTCCAGCAGCCCCTCCATGACCACAGAGATGTCCCAGGAGGGAAGGCATGGTCTACAGGAAGGCCTCAACCGCCTGACACCACGCAGAAAGCGAGAGACCAGAGGGTGCCTACCCAAGGAGGCCCCAAGGACAGGCTCATGGTTCGTGGTGATGGCGGCCACATACACCTTTAAAGTAGATGGAGACAGGCCCCGAGAAAAGCAAGACTGCAGGAACTCCAGCACTGTACCGACCAGAGGCAAAAAAGCCTCCACTTCAGGGCATACAGCTTCCTAGTGGAGGGAGCCCTAGCATTCAGCAGAGTCTCTGCAACCTCAGATGAGAGGCCTGCCTCTAGGAACTGGTCCCCCTCAAGGGCCAGACCCAAAGCTTCCACATCTTGGGGCGGGGGTGTAGGATTGCCCCCTGCACCTGAGAGAGGAGATCCCTCCTGACAGGAACTTCCCATGGAGTGCCGTTCAGGAGGGAGATCAGGTCCATGAATCAAACTCGAGAGGGCCAACGAGGGGCAACCAGGAGAAGGTTGACTCGATCATGGTGCACTCTGGCTAGGACTTGCGGGAGCAGAGCTACCGGGGGAAAGGCGTACAGACGGAGCCTCGGCCACGTCCATACCAAGGCATCCAGGCCCAATGGGGCTGGATGAGAGAGGGAGAACCACAGCATACAGTGGGTCGGCAGCATAAAGTGGATCTGTTCGCCTCGGAGGAGCAAAATCTGCCAAATTTGCTCCACCACGTGGGGGGTGGAGACGCCACTCCCCGGGCCTCAGCACCTGCCTTGATGATTGATATATGACACCACTGCAGTGCTGTCTGTCCGTACTAAGACATGGCAGCCTCTGAGGTGTGGGAGAAAGTGCCTCAACACTAGAAACACAGCCCTCATCTCCAGGCAATTTATGTGCCATGAGAGATAGGGGCCCTCCCATAGACCCTGGGCCGAGCGGCCATCCAAGGCCGCTCCCCAACCCGACAGCAAGGCGTCCGTCCAAAGAGTCCTGCGACGGTGACACTCCCCTAGAGTGGGACCCAGGTCCAGGAACCGGGGTCTCCTCCACATAAGAGGGGTACAAAGTCCATGGCACGTAACCCTTATAACCCTGAGGGGATGTCTGTGGGGATGAAAGCCCACACCCCTGAGCCAGAGCTGGAATGGCCTCATGTGAAGCAGACCCAAAGGGATAACATTGGCTGCTGCTGACATGAGGCCAAGCACCCTCTGTGCCTCGGCAACAGAGAGGCCTCGGCCTAGCCGAATAGCTTTCACTGCTGACAAGATGGAAGCCACTCGAGAGGGAGACAGATGTGCCCACATCCTGGTGGAGTCCCAAACTACTCCCAGAAAGGTGGTTCTCTGAGATGGAGAAAGCACACACTTTCCTGGGTTCAGCCTGAGGCCTAAAGACCTCATGTGGGCAAGCACAGCATCTCGATTACTGGCCGCCATAGCCTCTGACTGGGCCAGAATGAGCCAGTCGTCCAGGTAATTCAGTACACGGATGCCCTGGAGACGCAACAGTGCCAGGGCAGCGTCCATGCACTTTGTGAACGTACGCAGTGAAAGGGCTAGGCCAAAAGGGAGGGCACAATACTGGTATGCTTCGCCCCTGAAAGCGAACCTGAGAAACCTCCTGTGCTCTGGCAGAATGCCTATGTGAAAATAGGTGTCTTTTTTTGGTCAATCGTCACAAACCAGTCGTTGGACCTGATCTGGGACACAATAAGCTTGAGCGTGAGCATCTTGAACTTGTATGTCTTCAATGTACAGTTCAGAGCCCGCAGGTCCAAAATTGGACGCAGCCCCCTGTCCTTCTTGGGAACAACAAAATATCGGCTGTATAAGCCGGAGTCCCGCTCTGGGAGGGGAACATGCTCTATGGCCCCTTTCCTCAGAAGCGAGAGGAGTTCTTCTTGGAGGAACACCGCCTAGTGCCCGCCCACAATCGTGGGCAACACACCCTGGAAGCATGGTGGACGGGAGGAAAACTGGATCCTGTACCCTTTTCTCACAGTATCCATGACCCACTGAGACACCCTGCCTGGCTGACAGTGGTGTCAACCTGGCACTGACCTCCCAGGTGCCCTGAAACAGCGCACTGTCAGGTGCTAACCCAGGGAGATCCGTGCAAGGAAGGAGAACAGGCACAGACCCTACTGACCCCGAAACGGTGGAGGTGGCGGGGTGGGCAGTAGGGGGAGCGTTCCTGAATAGGATGCTCCTAGGAACCCTAGCCCTCGGGCATCAGGACTCCTTCGTGACTCGCCTGGCTAAAATGACGGACCTAAGGTCCCCTCTCACCTGACCGGTCTGTACCCAGGCACGCTGACAGGCCTCCCTAGTCTTAGACGGGGTGGCACGGGCCACCACGCTAATTTTTTTCACTACCCTGAGTGAACTAGAAGGGGGCAGGGAGCAGCTGGATGATGGCCCAGGCTGCTCGCCGCGGCGAGGGAGAAACTCCCTGAACGCTGCCGACTGGCGTTTCACCTCCTGGTGTCTGTCGACGACAGTATTCACTGAGTCGGCGAACAGACCCTGAGGTGAAACCGGGGCTTCCAGGAGAAAGGTTTTATCCTTATCCTTTATGTCAGTTAGATTGAGCCACAGGTGCCTCTCCGTGGCAACTAGCAACATGGAGAGCCTCGAGCATGGAGAGCCGACCGCGCATGCTCCTCTCCCAAACAAACAACACAAAGAGAGTATGTGTCGTCCCCCGAAATAAAGCGGGGGCACGGATGCACACACTTCTTAAAATGCTTGGACTGTAACATATTTTATGTCCCTCGCCTAGCTTTCCCTAAAATATAGATTTTTTTCTCTCCCTGCACTTGACAGACAGTGACAAACAACACACATACATAGAGCGCTTCCTGAATGCAAAGAATGCTGGAACAGCGTGACATAGATGCCCTTATATGGACTTGCTGGCACTTTCTTCACGTGTCCTTTCCGAGCCATTAAATGGCATGTGCACACAGAGCTTCAGACACAACTTCCTCAAAGAAGCATTCCCATAGCGTCAGCCCTGACGCAGCGTAGAGTTTCCTCGAAAGGGAACCAAATATTTCAACTGCACCCCTGTTCCTATGTTTACTGAATTAGTTGTGTCGCTTACCATGTTTCTAGGGTGGGGGAGATTCTTTGCTGATGACACGTGTCTTTCATCTTCCCCATCTTCAAAACAGATTGAATGCTTTTATAAATGAATTTAAATATTTGCCTTTGTCTTGTTGCTGTGCTCAGTCTTCCCATGCTGTATCACCTGTGACATAGCAGAATTTGGCTGTTCTTCATCCAGTTTTTAGCCTCATACACAGCTGTTTCTGTTTAAGTTAATGACTGTGTTCAACCTACATATGCAATTGATGATCATGAGAACATGTTTAGTATAACTAGTTGGTCATACACCTGACTCTGATCCAACAAATTGTGCAATTGTTCAAAGTGTACAAAGTCTTTAGAAGGACCGATAGTGGGTCTCTGGTCTTTCAGTAGAGGTTGAAGATACAACGACATTGGTGTGACAGCACATTGACCAATATGTGATTTCCCATTTCTTCCATGAGGTCTGGGTGTTGTAGGCAGATTTGTGTAGAAAGATGAGCTCTTTGTACATAGAGACGGCATGGAAGGTGATTGGTCCTCCATCCAGGGCCTGAACATTCAAGGGATGTTAGGGTAGTGGGGTGCAGTCTAAAAAGCTGTTCTGGACTCAATCTCTAGAACTGGAGCAAGGTGTGGAGGGTGAAACCTTGACAGAGGGCTGTGCAACATTAGCCCCGTTCACACTGCAAGTCTTAATGCTCAATTCGGATATTTTGCTCAGATCTGATTTTTTTATTTGGCTGTTCATATTACCTTTTAAAATGTGGCCTATATCAGATACCAGTATGAACTGTTTGCTGTTTCGAACTGACCCGCATGCGCATACGAACAATAACAATGACGTCATACGCAGCACGCCGTTGCGCTAAAGTTGGTGGTAGTCAACAAATAAAGGTTATTGAGGAAGTAAGCATTTTCGCTTTTCTTTCTAAATGTTTGTGTAATGGCAGCACAGATCCAAATAGCGTAGTGAACCACAGAGACGCAGTGTTTTGAAAATTTTCAGATGTCGAGGGCAACTTTTGATTATTTGATCCATTTTGTAGGCGTAGTCATGTTTGTGTGCTTACTCGCCGGCGCATAATTGTGACGAATGTCGATGTAGATTGACGTAAATGTCGCATCAAATCCGCCTTGGATGTTCACACTGCGGCCACATTGGAAAAAATCAGATTTGGGTCTGATTCAGGACCACATATGGAAGTGGTCTCAATCTGATTTGAAAAAATCAGATCTGGGCTAGATTTGAGTGTTCACACTACTCCTGAAGAAGTCTGACCTGGTCACTTGACCCCAAAAAAATCAGATTTGGGTCACTTTTACCTGCAGTGTGAACGGGGCTATTGTTTGAAGGCCTGCCACAGTAATAGCATAATTCCTTCTTTCAGTGCCTTTGACTTTTCACATTGTTCTTTTATATCAGGCAGAGTTGAATGGGTTCTATGACTTAGATTTCAAGGAATGAATGACAGTTGCCTCACACATGGACATCAAAGTGAATGTACATATCAATTAAATTGTCAAAGGTTACCTTGTCATTGCAGTATAGCTACACTTCAAAATAAAAAAAAAAATACTTGTTATAGTATAAATTAGATTTAATTGACACTGAGATGACACTGAGAATATACTTTGCAATAAATGAGGGCGCTAAGAGCACAAAAGGAATTTTGCAGTGATTGTGTAATTGAGACCAGGTGCTGTGCAATCAGAATATGGTGGCTGTGAAGATTAGAGAGCTTGTGATGGTTGGATGTAATTATAAACTAATTTCTGCAAGGATTCCTATAGGAAGATTAACTTTAGCATTAATAGGCAAATGGATGTGCAGAGTAAACAACATGGTCAGAACACTGAATGCATGTCACTCCAGTCCATTGAAAAGTCACAACATCCAAATGTTTGTTCCAGAGGTCTTGAAAAAGGACAAAGAAGCTGGAAGCAGAGCACCATTAGCACTGTAAGGCCCAGGACCAGAAGAGATAATAGAACCTGATTAAAGGTGTGCAGAGAGGACCAGCCCACCACAACACAAGTATCCTGGAGGGGAATACCCTAGCCAGAGTGCTGGACAACATAATACACCTAGTGGAGTGAGCCATAATCCCTAGAGGTGAAGCCATACAGCCCATCTCATAGGCCTAGAAGATAGCTACCACTATCCAGCACAAGGCGCTGCTTGGAGAGTGGATTGCTTTTGTTGTGACCAAAGCCAAAGCAAAAAAGGAATAGGACTTACACCACATGCTTGAGCAAAGAGTGTAAGTGCTTAGAAAATGGGCATATGGTAGCCTAGTGTTTAAGGTGTTGAGCTACCAATTGGAAGTTAGTGAGTTCGATCCCAGGTCCACCAAGCTGCCACTGTTGGGCCCCTGAGCAAGGCCCTTATCCCTCAATTGCTCAGCTGCTCAAACGTCTGCCAAATGCAGTAAATGTAGAAAACAAACTTGGCACAGCAGAAGCAGTCTCTCCTGCTTCACCAATAGGCCCTTAAAGAGCTGAGTATGGTATGTATTTACCATCCTGACAATGGTAAATACACCAGAGGTAAATGGTTAACGTAGTCTCCACAACCAGGAGGGACCAATCTTGTGGCACGGGTGGAGAATTGTCTCCTGTGCCAGAGAAAGGAGGTTCCTCAAGGAGCACTGTCCAGAAAGGAAATTAAATCCATATGACAGACTCAGGTGGGCCAAAGAGGAGCCACCAGAAATAGGCAGAATCTGTCATAGCATACCCTCTCTCGGACCACAGTGAGGTGAGCTATCGTGGAAAGCATACAGAAATAGCCTTGGCTATGTGAAAAGTCACAGGGGACAGAGAATCGACAACTCAGATATGAGCAAAGCAACTCCCGGACAAAAATTGCCATATGCAAACCCAGGCCTCAGTCCCTGCCTTAGCAGGAAGCTTGCTTCCTGATCATGGACTCTGGAGTGTAAATCACTATCAGCTATAGAAATCTGGTCTCTACATATGGCCAGATCTAGTGGACCAACCTGATCAGAGGGAGCAAACACAGACAGCCCTAATGATTTATGAAGGGGACCACCAAAGGTAGCCTCTGAGTTTTGATGGAACGTGTTTGAGCAATAGAAACACAGCCCCCATTTCAGGCAATCTGTAGGCGATAAGAGACAAGTGCCCTCCCAAATGCCATAGGCAGTGAGGCCATCTAGGACTGCTCCCCAACACGAGGGTGGTGGGTGTGGGTGGGGGTTGTTGGACACTGGAGAGTTATCCGTGTGTTAAGCACCTTCTGTGCCTGGGCAGCAAAGAGGCATTGGCCTAGCCAGATGTCCCTTATGACAAAAAGTATGGAATCTGCCAAGCAGGAGACCGATGTACCCACATCGTTGCTGAATCCCCAACAATCCCTAAGTAGGTGGTTCTAAGTGAGGGAAAAAGCCCACACTTTCTTTGGTTGAGCCTATCGTGTGGGCAAGCACGACATCTCAATACACAACTGCCACATCCAGATGAGTCAGACGTCTGTATAATTGAATACATGGATGTCCTGGGGTGCAGTGACGCCAGAGCAGCCTCCTTGCACTTTTTGAGAGAATGGTGGGGCTTTATGGCACGGAGGGCTAAATCTGTGGCTAAGCATATACTGTAGTGTCAGCCATGAGGCAGCATCAAGTTCCGATGAAAGGGAACTGTGAATTATCCTTTGTACAACAACATGGAAGTTGCCATCTTGGCTAACTTCAGGGAGAATACTTCAGGCAGCAATTTAGCCTTTGCAAGCCAGTGACTTCGGTTGCCAGTCCCAAGCCAAGATAAACAGAGATGGTTGAATCAGGAAGGGCATCAGTGGAAATTCCATACCGGATCAGTCGAGGCCCAGGGTAATGACCGCAACCAGAACTGTTGACCACCGGTGTGCTGGCTAGGTCTGAGAAAAGCGACATATTGTTAGTATAATGGCAGCAAAAGGTAGAAAGCTGGCAGACAAGATGGAGAGAAGTAATGTAGATATACTGTGTGTATTGGAGGGATATACAAACTGTTTTATTATGGTGTGGGAAGAAGTGATCCTGAAGGATGTTTGTAAGGAATGTTTTAGACGTGACTAGAGTGTCAGACAGGGTAATCATTTTGAGGTTAGAAGTTAAAGGAGTGATGTTGATAGAGAGTATTCCCAGATGGGAGAGAGTAGTGACTGCAGCAGACTTTAACAGGCATGTTGGTGAGGGGAACAGAGGTGATGAGGAGATGATGGGGAGGCTTGTTGTTAAGTAAAGGAACATAAAAGAACGGATGGTGGTGGACTTTGCAGATGAAAAATGGCTGTAGTTAACACATTTCCAGAAGAGAGAGGAACATAGAGTTACATATAAGAGTGGAGGTAGGAGCATGCAGGTAGACTACATTCTATGTAGAACAATGCAATCTGAGAGAGATCAGTGACTGCAAGGTGGTGGTAGGAGTGTAACCATACAGCATCGGATGATGATGTGTAAGAAGTCTCTGGTGGACAAGAAGAAGAGGAGAGAAAGATAAACAAGAAGACCTAGTGGAAGGTATAAGAATATTGTGAGAAATTCAGACAAAAGATGAGACAGGAACAGCTTCCAAATGGAAAGGAACATGGTGGTGGAACGAGGAGATACAAGATAGCATTCAGAGGAAGAGGCTAACTAAAAAGAACTGGGACTTAGAAAGGACAGAAGAAAATAGACAGGATTACAAGGAATTGCAGTGCAGAGTAAAGAGTCTAAAGGCCAAATAGAAAGTATACGATGAGTTGTATGCCAGGTTAGACCCAAGAAGACTTGTACAGATTTGCAAGAAATAGAGATAGAGATGGGAATCAGGTGCAACAGATACTAAGGGTGATTAGAGTGGAGATGGAAAGGTGCTAACAGGAAGAGAGTGCAGAGAAGATGGAAGGAATATTTTTAGGAGCTGATGAATGAGGAAAATGAGATGGAAATATGTAATGAAGAGGTGATATTGTGTAGATATTGTAGAGCAGGAAATAGAAAAGATTAGAAAGGAAGAGGTGAGGAAGGCTCTGAGGTGGATCAAGAATGGAAAGGCTGTTGGTCCAGGAGTTTCTATCTAGACTGTTCAACAAGATTTTAGAGCATGAGAAGATGCCTGAAGAATGAAGGAGAAGCATTCTAGTGCCAATCTGCCTGAGGAATAAAATTGCTGACACAATGAAGCTATGGGAAAGAGTAGTGGAAGCTAGGCTAAGAAAGAAAGTGGATATTTGTGAGCAACTGTATGACTTCCTGCCCAGAAAGAGCCCTAATGATGCAATTTTTGCTCTAAGAATATTAATGGAGAAGTACAGAGATGGTCAGAAGGAGCTGGACTGCATCTTTGTGGATTTAGTGACAGGGTGCAAAGAGAAGAGCTATGGTACTGTATGAGGATGTCTATAATGTTTGGATGACAATAATGTTTGTGGATGACATTGTGATCTGTAGCGAGAGTAGAGAGCAGGTGGGGGAACACCAGAAAGGTGGAGAGAAATGGAAAGAAATGGAATTAAAGTTGTAGTAAGCCAGAATACATGTATTTGAATGAGAAAGAGGGAAGTAGAACAGTGAGGTTACAGGGGGCTGAGGTCATGAAGGAGAAGGGGCAGGAGTTTAAGTATTTGGGGTCAATTATCCAGTGCAATGGGGAATGTGGAAAAGAGGTGAAGAGGCTTGTGCAAGCGGGTTGGAGTGGGTGGAGAACAGTGTCAAAAGTGTTGTGTGACAGAAGGCTGTCAGCAAGAATCAAAAGAAATATGTACAAGACAGTAGTTAAACCAGCTATGCTGTATGGGTTAGAGACTGTAGCAATGAGGAAAGGAAATGAGGCAGCGATGGAGGTAGCGGAGATGAGGATGTTGAGGTTCTCTTTAGAAGTGATGAGCATGGGCAGCTCAGGATAGATTGAGATTGTTTGGACATGTGCAGGGGATGGAGAGTGGTTATACTGGTAGAAGGATGTTGGAGATGGAGCTGCCAAGTAAGAGGACAAGAGGAAGGCAAAAAAGAGAAGATATATGGATATGTTGAAAGAGGACATGAAGTTAATTGATGCAAGAGTATAGGATGCCAAACATAGAGTTAGGTGGAAACAGCTGATTTGCTGTGACAACCACTAATGGGAAAACCAGAAAGTAGAAGTATTTCAGCCAGCATTATTATGACTTTAGGCCAAAAAGCAATTCTCTCTGTGTGTTATTTTATACACTAAAAAAACTCAGGTTACCAATTACCATGTATTAAGGAACAAAATGCAACCTAATTGCTTCAAGAAGAAATTTTAGTATGTGATCATAAGTGATTTTGCCACCCTCACTGAGTGTGATTTGCTCTCTGACCTTTAAAAGTGTTGTTCCCTAGTAGAAGCAGCAGGCAACATGTCCCTGGGAACACATGCACTTTCACAAGGCACTCTATCTCTCTATCACATCCACACACACACACACACACACACACACACACACACACACACACACATAGTAACACAACCCTGTCACTGCCCTAGGGCAAACATAAGCACACTAATGGCAGCAAGTCTAAGTAAGTAAAACACATCCAAAGACCCGTAGCACATTGTTCAAACTTTCCACATCATAAAGCCACACTGTTCTCCTAGCAGAATCGCACAGGGAAGTGACGTGTTTTTTATTATCTGGGATGAAGATTAGCTTTTTCTAAAGATGGGCACAAAGGGGCAGAGAAACTTTTATTGATCTAACAAAGACAGTTTTTCTAAATAAAAAACACAACACCAGAGAAAAAAGTCAAATAAAAAAGACATAAAAAATGTGTCAAATGTGAACATAGACATCATAGGCTGCTCTTATAATAGTGTAGGATTTATTAACCTTATTTTAAAAATAAACTAGAGCCATGCTTATTGAAGGAATTAGAGAACAATCAAGTATCCAGAATTGACAAGGCTCAATCAAGGACAAGGAAGCAGAAAAGCACAAAACTACAGCTAATTTTGCATAGTGAATCATAGCTCCAGAAGGCTTGGAGAAAAGGAAAGAATCTGGAGAACAACTGAGAGTCACTTCAGATCTCACTGATTAGATTGATGCATTGCTTTTTTAAACTGCTGACAATGTAGATACCTTTTGATTCATAAACCTTCCCTTACTAGGACACTCAGTTAGAGGTAATCTTCTAAAATTGTTTATTGTGCTGAACAATTATGTTCCTGTCTCCATTCCCCTACATGCATTATGAGAAGCTGAATTAGGTATTGAACACAAAGTGCTTATGTTCCCATTGGCATTCATTCATTTATCATTAGTAATCACTTGACCCTGGTCAGGGTGGTGGAAGATCCAGACTCTACTTTTGGAACACAGGATGCAGCGAGGTTTGGGCAGTCATCACAGAGTAAATTACAAACAAATCCACACTTATTCACTGCATCATTTTGTACTTAATTCTTTAGCTGTATGATTACATAGTAAATGTCACAAAAATATTACATCCTGATTATGTATAGGTAGCCTCCCAAGCAACAATTTTAGAAATCTGAAAACTACATCCCTACATTATTTCAACATACTACAGAAAGGGTAAGAACAAATAAAATATGAAATCTATCAAAAGTCTTGCATAAAAATATTTTGCCATTTATACTATTTTCTTAAAGCAGTTTCCTGGAGCATTCAATTGCATCATATTTGAAAATTCTCCAAAACTCCAAAAATTATGATGGTGTTAAAAAAATTAAAAAATTAAATTTCTGTAGCATTAAGGAATCCATCCAATGTAACTAAGCCATATAGCCTAAACTGCATTACATTGTCTCTTTCAGAAAGTGAGGTCTGTGAAGACATGGCTTGGCAAGGTTAGTGTGGAAGAACTCAAGCAACCTCAACTCAGTTAAAAACCTTTGGGATGAACTGCATACAAGCACTCCTTGCCCATTATCAGCTCCTGACCTCGCTAATGCTATTGTGGTTGAATGGGCACAAATCCCTACAGACATGCTCCAGTATCTAGTGGAAAGCCTTCTCAGAAGAATAGGGTTATTATAACTACAAGGGGGTGACAGATTGGAAGATCTAAATCTTTAATAGGATGTTTAACAAGCTCCTACAGTATGTGTGTGATTTGTCAGGTGTCCACATACCTTTATCAATATTTTTTATACATGTATCTGGTGGAGCATAAGTATCATTGTAAATATGTTTTTGAGAAAAGGATGTGGCACTGAAATTTAGCTGCCACAAAGTCTCACCCACTCTTGCTCTCTTTGCCCCTGTCCACTTTATGCTTCAGCTATTGTTCTGCCTTTAAATTGCACATTTACAATGTTCACTAAACAATTTGTTCAATGACACATAATCAAACAACTGGATTTGTGAAATTATTTTGCAAAGGAGTGCTCTTAAAAAATGACAAATCTTTGTTCTACATAACAAATACTGAACATTTTAAATTTATATCTTTATTTTAAGTTTTAAAGAGAGTCTCTAAGACTAATACTCAATTTACAGTTTAAATTTAAAAGATAGCTGCAAGTGCTAATCTGTTGTGTCCAAGCATTGCTTGCTTGACAACCCCAATGCCAGATTTTTGCCAAAATACACAGAATAAAGAGATACAATATTTGAACAACTTTTGAAAATGATATTTTTCATATTATGCAAATTACAAATTATGCAAGTGGCCTCATCTAAATGGTTTTGAGGCTTTTTGTTGAACTGTGAAACCCTTTTAAGTTAACCTACAGTATGGCCACCTATGGTTCTTGTGAAGTTACATGCTTTTATACAACCAGATGAATGTACATGTACAGAAACAATCATGCATTTTACTTACCAGATTTGCCAGTATGTAGTGATAGTTCTTAACGTTTTTTCCCAGTTCTACAATCTACAATAGAGAAAACGGTAAAACAAATCAATTTCAAAAGAATATAACTAGATGATACAAACTTAATGACTAATCAATCAAAATTATAATTGGTCAGACTGATTTCATCTGGGGAAAAAAGACTATAATATCTCAGATAACCACTCTGTACAATTGTGGTGAGCAGAAAGGCATCTTAGAATGCATAGCACATCAAACCTTGAGCTGGATTATCTAAAACAGCAGAACTCCATGTCTGATTCCACTTATGTCATTCAAAAACAGAAAGCTAAGGCTGCAGTTTACACAGGCTCAGCAAAACTAGATAGCTGAAATAGAGAAATTTAGTTTGGTCTGAGAAATCTTGATTTCTGCTGAGGTATACATATGGTAGCATCAGAATTAGCTTCCATGAATCCATGTTCTTAGCTTGCCTTGTGTCAACAGTCCAGTTTGGTGTTATAATGGTGGTGTAATTGCGTGGGGAATGTTTTCTTATAACACTTCTGGCCTGTAACAATAACTCAACAATTTACCCATCTTCTACTGGCTATTTCCAGAATATATAAGCATAATGCACTATGTCCCAAAGCAAAAGTTGTCTCAAACTGCTTTCTGGAACATATTGATGATTTATTAATATAATGTTCTTCACTGGGCATCCTAGTCATAGGATCTGAATCCAATTGAACACCTTTGGGATGTGGATGAATGGAAGATTTAATGCATAAAAGTGGACCTGAAAAATCGGTGGGAATTCCAGGATGGTAGACCATGATCTCATAGGATTATTATGAGCAGATTCCAACATTCTATGCTACGAAATAAGTGATTCTATCCTAATTAAGTGATGAGTTGATTGAAGTAATGAAGTGATGATTCTTCTGTATGTATGTATATGTATATATGTATGTATGTACCATATTTTCCGCACTATAAGGCGCACCTAAGAGCCTTAAAATTTCTCAAAAATCGGCCGTGCGCCTAATAATCCGGTGCGCCTTATGTGTGCACTGAGTTCCAAAAATCTGTAAAAATGTTGTTGTGCGACTTTGGTAAGCGCTCCGCTTGATTGACTGTCGGACCCTTTCCCGCTGACACAGGGACGTAATACACTACGTACGCTGGCAGCAATAAACTAATCAGAGAACATTACTTTACGCCTCCGGTAGGTATACTACCGGTATGTTGCAAAACAACATTTGTTTCTTCCTAACCATTATGCGCTCCACACTCCAGTCCAGTAGGTGGCGGTAAATGCACCTTAAGTTGGTTTGCCATCCGCCAATAAAAATCAGAAGAAGAAGACAACATTTGTTTACATAAGAACCCCCAAAATGGCACCAGTGAAGAGACATGCTTATGAGGCACAATTCAAACTACAGGCTATCAGTTACGCGGTTATAAATGGGAATAGAGCAGCTGTGAAAGAATTCAACATCAATGAATCGATGGTTCGGAAGTGAAGGAAGCAAGAAAATGAACTGCGTCAAGTTAAGAAGACACAGTAGATGAGGAATTTGATGGATTTGTGGGAGAAGATTAATTAAAATTGTTAAATGGTAGAATAAAGTTGAACTAAACTCACTGTTTTGCTTCCGTTACCTTTTTTGTAGACCATATATTTTAGCATGCGCCTTTTCTCTCAAAACCCAGTTTTTCATAGCATAGAATGTTGGAATCTGCTCATAATAATCCTATGAGATCATGGTCTACCATCCTGGAATTCCCACCGATTTTTATTTCTTTTGTTTAATAAGTGAAAACAGGGCTTTTTTGTTTACATGCAGTTAAATCAATTTCAAATACAGGTACAAATTAAAACAAGCTCAGACATTAACATGTCAATTCATAATAAAGAACTAAATATTTAATAGGGTGTTCTAATTTTTTCATATGACTGCTATATACTGTATGTGGTATATATGTACAGTATATATGTGGTGATTGCAAACAGGTGTGGCAGTGCGGGTATGTAATGTAGATGGATAAACAGTCCCCTGGTAAGGTACTGGAACAGCTTAACACCTACATTATAAAACAACTTCCTTCAATTCTAAGGCATGTGTTACTCTGTGTCTCTAATGTTAAAGGGTAACGGGTGAATTACTTAAAGTACTTACTAATTATATTCTTAGCGTTGTATTTTGATTACTGACAAATTACTAATCTGTCTGAAAATTGCATTACTTATTAATAATTAAGTTTTAAAATGCATATCAACCTAACATTAACCACATGGAGAACAGAAATAAAACTTCTCATTCTTTACATGTGAAATAAACATGGAATAGTTTATACTATTAGTTTCAGTAAATGTATACACAAATCATATACAATTAAAAATAAAGACACAATTAAAATACAATTAAAAAATAATAACACCTAACCTTGCTTGTGGGCATAACAGACAGTGGCATTATTTATAAATAATGACCTCAGAAAGCTTTTTCTTCAGGCCACCTCCGAGCCAGACAAAGCCAAATCTAACTTGAAACTCAAATTGACTTAAAATAAATTTTATCCCTAATGACCTCAATACAGTGTTAATTTATCAAAAGAAAATTACAGAAATTATACCAATAAACAAGCAAAGATTACTGGATGCCATATCATATTGAGCCACAAAAGAGGAAAGGGGAAAAAACTCAATAAATAATCCCCAGAAGGTGAGTTGTTGTTAAATGTAGTTTCAGGAAGCTTCTTTACTCTTGTGAAGAATAGGTGACAAAAGGTGATGAGGGGAATTGCAACTCCAAATGTCACTGGCATGCTCATTATCTGACTAGATCTTAACTAATAAACCTTGCCAAAGGCTCTTTGTGAACATTTTAAAAAGTAGTATGCCCGCCAGTGCACAGTAAGATGATGGTAAGAGTGATTAAGTTTTTTTTTTTTTTTTTTTTAAAACACACAATTACAAAAGTTTTATGATAAGTTATTAGTTATTTAGTTATTAAGTTAGTTATTAGTTAGTTATTATTAGTTAGTTATTAAGTTATTAGTAAAATGAACATTTTTTGTCTTGTAATACAAGCAATGGCTCACATGAAGAAATAGCATCATCTCATCATATTCCTGATAATGATCCTTTTTTGACTCCACTTCAGCAAATAACTAAGAAAACTGTTTCAGCAAGTGACTAAAGACGTAGATATGTCTCTCTTCCTAAAACTAGGAGGAGAGAATGACTGATTACCTTCTTCAGGATGGAGCTGAGACGCTCCAGCTCACAATCAATTATGATCTCGCCTTCCTTTCTCTTGTCTAGGTCCTGAAAGACTTTGAGGAAGGATGCCTCAGTCATAGTCTCCACATTCACCGAGGTCACCAGCCAATTCCGCTCTGCTGCTGTGTCCAGAACCTTCTGCAGAACGATTAGTCCTTTAAAAGCAGCAAAAGGCAAGCATTCTTTAGAGAGACAAATGCACAATGAAAAACACGTGTCTGACAAACACATTACTGTGAAATAAAAATAACATAAAAATAAACAAGAAATTATGTGAATAGAGCTGAACACTAACCAATCACTTTAACAATGGCCTTCGTCCTGCAAGTATAGTTTTCATTAATTTTTTTTTACAGAATTTTGAGAACATAGTTAAACAAACGGTCATAAAATTGTGACAATTATTTCAAAGCAAAAGAAACTGAAAAATGTGGAACAAGACTGTATTTATTGCTTTTTTATGAGGGAACAAACTGCTTATCTAATAAAGCATTGCAACTGATGTCACTCAATCATATTTTTTCCAAAGTGTTTTTGTGAATTTTACTTTGAATTTTAGTGCTTTGAAATTGTATCGTATATTGTGGTTTTGTGTAACAAAAGAGAACATAGAGTTTTATATACTGTAATTTTTATTGTTTTTTAGTGTTTATATATTACTTTGTATTGTAATTTACAGCTACGTTGACCTAACAAGCCATATCATACTGCTTTAAATAGCTTCATACAAAAAATGGTCAAAATGCGTAATAAAAAAAAAACACAAACAAAAAAAAAAACACATAACCAGAGTGTTTAAATGTGTATAAAGTCTGTACTATATGAACAAAGGTATTTAAACATCTGATTCAACATCATGTGCTTTTTAAACATTTTATTCCATTACTCTAGTCAGGCACTGTTGTGTGGTGATGAGGCCTGTGGCACATTAGTTGTTCATATTCATCCCAGAGGGGTTTAGTGAGGTAACTGTGCAGGCTGTAATGTATTTTTGTATGTTAGCCTTTATTGTGGACTTCCCTGAGTTAATCTTACGTGCTGATGTCTCATGTTCACATCAGTATTAAGAAAGAAATGAATAAAAACAAAGAACTCAATATTGTCTCCTAATCTGACTTCACATTTATTTTCAGTTTTGCTGTAAGGTTGTTTATCAAAGCACCTACACAACACATGTTGTGTCACTTATGTTTTATGGAGGAGGGCTTTGGATATGAAGATGAAGTTTGGCTACTAGCAAAGAGGAAAAAGAAAAGGTAGCCACTGCTAGCATGACAGCAGAGAGTAGCAGCTTAATAATAACTCCACCATGGTCTGTAATATTGGGAAACGAATGGCGAATGGCTTGCAAAATAGCTTAAAGTGCCCCAACAAACCTGTGGATCTTATCTTCTATGTCACTGACAGGAAGAGGGATCCATCATCATACCACATACTAAGGCTTGCCTGTTTTTTTATAATCCACAAACAGTGGTTCTTCCGCCTGCAATGGCTCAAATGCAGAGATTCCTAGATGGTGTATTGATTCTGGATTTCATTCAGAACACACAATCATGTAAATGCTGATTGTAGAGGTGAAGATAAAGGAATTTGCCAGAATTTTCATGTGTTGGCATGGCTTCACCAGCAGAGACGCTGTCAATGCAGTGTTTAGAAGATGCCTACGAATGCATATCAACATCCCTGGGAATGGCCCACACTCCATTGGCAGAGAATTCATGTTGACTGTTTGAACCAGCAGATAGAAAGCCATGTAAATAAAGAAGCTCATCACTTCTAAGTAGGACAAACTGTTCTGTCAAGAAACACAGGGAATACACAGGGAATCAAAAGTGGATCAGGACAGTAACAGGACAGCCTCTCTCTCTGACAGAATAGTGGTCACTGGGTAACGAATGCCGATTTCCCTTAATTAATAATTATGTCACATGTACACATTCTGTATGCAATGTATGTTTATTAACGTAAAAACAAATATGCTTTTTAATTGTCTCTAAATCTGCCTTTAAATTTTGTTTCTGTTTCAAGAGAACACAGGTCACTTGAGTTTTTTAACACCAGTTTTGGCAAACTATGTCTGCATGAAACTCATTTTGTAGTGGTCCAAGTGGACAATGTTTCCTGTAATTTTTTTACTATGAAATCCAATTGATAATGACCAGAGCATTCTTTTATGCAGAAATAACCTATGAGCAGACTGTGGCTACTCTGTCCCACAGTTTAGTTAGCATTAACTGTGGAAGACCTGGTAACCTGGCTTTCTAAGCTCACAGGCTCAAAGATCTCTGTTTGGATATGTGGTTTGGACTATCAAAAAATACAATTTTGTTAGGAAAGTCAAGTATACCTTTTGCTAGGCAGAATTGTGTTGTAATCATAGACCTTTATATAGCATATCGCACCTTTTGGTGAGAAAGTGAACCATGGCAGCAATTACAGTTGCAGTAATGTTGCAGAGTCTCCAAATAAAGCCAACAATATCTTCAGTACCTGCTTTTGCTGCGGAGTATGAATAGGAAGCGGTTCCTCCTCCAGATATGTGAATTAGCTACAAATGACTTTAATCAAGGCATTGTTTTGGTATTTCAGAGTATTTCTGCTGAAAGTGTTATGCACACTATTGGCTTTTCTCAGTTTCTTAAAAGCATTTTGCCAGACATGTTTGAGCTGCCCAGTCAAATAGAGAGGTACAACCCCATCTTTTAGATATCTATGGCTAGTGATTTTTGAGTAGCCAGACTATTTGTACTGCTGACTACAAAAATACAGTATATGCTGCTTCAAAAAGCCAAATGTTCATTCCAGTGAATAACACAAAACCATTGTTTTTTTCATAAGCATATTGATGGGACATGAGTGAAAGATCAAGCAGAGCTGTTTGCTATTTTTTTTCTGTACAGTGATGCCTCGTATCTCGAGGCATCACTGTATTTGGGAATGCTGCAATGATTGTAAGGTATATTTGACATCTTTTTCAATATCAATGCAGCGCTACTATTTGCAAGGTTTTGGACTGTGGGAAGAAACTGGACACCTACAGAAACCCCTAAGTCCCCCCTGAACCCCAAGAACATGCAAAAGTCCACACAGATAATGTGAGCTCAGAATTGAACCCTGGGGCTATGAGGAGGCAACAGTACTGATTGACGCATACTGCTTCACCATTTAAATAAGATTTTTTAAAATAAATTGATTTCATAACTCAGGCAATTCGGAAACGCAGGCAATTCATGTAGGCTCTGAGTTTTGAGGGGATGCCCTGAAAACCAATATTAACAGCTCAAAAATGTCAAATCGTACAAAAGAGTGCAAAACTCCTCCATTCTGCTTAGTTGTAAGAACCTAATTAATAGTAACAACAGTGTTCCTGACATTAGATTAATAAACATACAAAGCCACATCCAACTGGACAATCTGCGCTCTTTTGAGACTTGAGGCTAATAGTACCATCAGAAAATAGAAAATGTATATTAAATACCTGACATGGGCACAGATGAATAGTTGTAATAGACAGTTCTTTTTATTGGGGAAGAAATATACCTCTCCCCATCCCCATTGGAAAATATGCCCCTTCCTCACTGATTAGTCATTGATTAGTGAAGAAACAGTGTATGACAACTTTAATATTTAGGTAAAAGCATGAAAACATAAAAACATAATTGTGTTTTCCTTTGCTTTGCTGTTTGTTAGCTGTTAATGTGGTTGATCCTTTCTGACTTGTTTTTTGTTTGTTGGTGGCAGTTGGTCAAGGCTATTTCGAGTCATTTAGACAGCACAATCAAATTTGTCCTACTACTAAAATAAACTAATGTATGTACTTACATCTGTGGAGACAATGCAGATATTAATAGATAAGTTAAGAAAAGTTATTGCTTTGGTGCAATCAGTTATGCTGCAAGCAAAGTAAGGACAACAGATCAACACTTACTGTACAGTACATGCCTCAGCAGACATTTGTAAAGGGTTTTATAAACAAGACTATTTCATGACTATTTTACATTTGGGGGAAAAAAGAAAATCACTTGAATTTAACAGCATTTAACTAGTGTTGTATAAAGTACTAGAAAGCAATAATTGAGTAAAAGTACAAGTATCATACTAGAAAAAGACTTTGGTAGAAGTGAAAGTTAAATTATAGAATTTCATTCTATACTTAAGTTGATACTTAAGTACCAAAAGTAATTTTCTGATATTTAATGTACTTAAGTATTTGAAGTAAAAGTAAAAAGAACAATTTCAATGATTTTCGGTAGGCATAAGAGGCACTTCATCCGGTAGGAAGAATCTTTCATTCCAATGTACACAAACATTTCTTGCAAATAGGGTGGCCAGGGGACGGCTAAGGCAACTTTAGGGGGTCCACAGAATTATGACACAAATTACCCTAACAAGGAGCATGGATGAATCCCATAATTGCTCATTAGAGGTAGAATATATCTCTCATAATCTATTTTATAATTTATAATATATTATGTTATAATTTTATTTTGTGTATGTCACACATAAATCAACACCTAATTACATTTTTATGTAAAGCCTAAACTGATGAAACCATCTATAACAAGCTAAACTTAAATTCTGAATTGGACATGTGACTGACTAACTGACTGACTGCCTGGTGGGTTCTCAAACCTGTTGGTGGTTCTTGTGAAGTCTGACTACTAGCATCAGGCAGGAAGCTGCTCTGGGGTACTGTGGTGATGCAGGGGCTGGAGGCTGGGCTGGGGTCTGTTTGCACCTGACCTGTATGTGTTTGCTTCATTAAAGATAAGTCTGATATCTCTGCCTTTCTTTTCATTTCTTTTTATTGACCCTATGTAAAAATATGACACATGAATATAATACATTTAAGCATCAAATACAGATTTTTTTAATTAAAACTCAACTTTAACTACAAATCCCACTATAATAATTGCACTTTAAAATCAACTGTCAGCAAAAATGACTACTTTAATCACCTTTATGATAGCTAACAGGCTGTCTGCAATTGCAGTAATCTTCTCAGTAACATTACCAGATACATAGTTTAATAACAACATTCAACACTGACAGCTGTAAAACTAGTTACCTCATATTAGCTAAACAGTTAAAGACTTACACACATACACTGCATACGTGTATAACTAGCACAAATGTCAACGTAATGTATATTATGGCTAAACTGGGGAACGAACCGATTTCTCTTGTCTAATTAATCTGTTAATAGCGTCTAACGTCAATTTATATAGCGACTTAAGTATTTTGAAGTATTTTTCTGGAAAACTAAATCCTGATGTTTAATCTCAAAACTTACCAAAATTTGATCTTTTAGTATTAGACTGTTACAGTATTCTTTTCTACCTCTCAACTCTTTCTTGTCATTGATTGACGGATTTGAAATGTTGAGCGACGCCGCGACCAAACGTCAAACGAAGACTTCTTTTGATAAGTGAAATGAGATGTCAATCATCACCAAACTTCCAATGCTATCAAATAAAAATTCGGGTGGCACCTGGAGTGGTCAATCAGATGTCAGGGGTGTTCAGTGCCACCCCAGACACCCCTTTGGCTCCGCCACTGCTCCTTTGACAACATTACGCTGAAATAGAGCGTTCGGAGCTGCGTAATGCAATCTAGGAGCAGTTATTCGCCAAACCTCCCTTATTGTATTCTCACACATTTCTTCTGATTTTATTTTGTAGTAACGAGTAACAAAGATGCTTAGTGGAAATATATCGGAGTAAAAGTATACATTTTATCTAGGAAATGTAGTGGAGTAAAAGTGAAATTTGACATAAATTTAAATAGCGAAGTAAAGTACAGATACGTGAAATTTCTAAAGTACAGTAATGAAGTATTTGTACTCCGTTACATTACAACACTGCATTTAACAGCAACAAAACCCAGTACAAAACCACCATTAAAAGTGCTATAGAAAGAATAGATCTGCAGTGTATGTGGGGTAATTGTCTCATTTAACTTTAGTAAAAGAGCCACCATACTTACAAAGAATACTGCCTGTTCTATATACATGGGGTGGCTATAGTTAAAGTAATCAGAAATTAAATACCTCAGAAAAGGTTAGACAAGTTGTGTCACTAAAAGTGTTATTTTTTTTTACTAATAATTAAGCTTTAAGTACATTTAGTACAGATATTTACACATCACGTTAATGTGATTCTTGAACAGAATTTGAGTGTTATCAACCATTAAATTGCTGGTGTATATCAAAGTTGCATTTATTGAAACAAAAGGTTTTTGAGATATGAGAGTTTAAGAGTTTGAGTGTTTGGTAGATACCTATGGAATTAATGAAAGATAAGTATGTACCTTTCTGCCAGGTATAAATCCATTTGCAGAAAATAGGAGTACAAATTAATGTACCAAGTGCAATATTATGTAGTAGTCAATAAACACTTCATAGATCCATCCCTTCTTGACTGGCACTAAACAAGAATGGCCTACCCTGTAGGCCACACAAGAGACAATGCTGTATGCGGTGTCAAAATTCACATTTGTGACATATACAAACACACACAGACCTCTCCACAAACAAGTATTTCCTTAAAGGGCTTAAAATAACCCAGGAATGGTGCAGGGCTGTATCTAGGCAACAGGAGGTTGGTAATATGGATTCCTGCAATATGGTTCCTCTTAGTCACAGAGAGTTAATGGCCCTACAGCCCTAAACCCTTAGAGCTTCCAGCAGATAAAACCATCAGCAAGTCACAGAGACATACATCAAAAGCCCAGCCATCACAATAACCCAGCAGAGACAGAAGCTCATCCTGGGGACAGGGCAATAAAAAAGATAACAGAGAAAGAGATGAAAAAGAGTGAAATAGAGTAAGGTTCTATAGCTGTACTTCTCACTCTTTGTATTAAAGGTATGCTGCAATATGCAGTTAAAATGATTTTTACATTCAAAGCCAGTGACAGGTGAATACATTATAGGGCTAATGCAACTGAGTGGATGTTGGTGATGGAGGTGGAACACCTGGTGTTGGCAGCTGGTTAATGCAACATACATGAAAATAAATAGAACTGAAAATAGTTTCAGCTACTTTTCTATGACAAGATGTGATTAAGGGATTTCCTCCAGTGCAGAAATAAATGGTTGTTGAAGCTCAGCATAATATACTGCCTGGCCAAACAAAAGTCATACACTTGAATAGTTAATTCGACTGCCTTTTGCTTTGATTAAGGCACATATTCAACATAGCACCATTTTGATAACCTTATGCAATGTCACAACACTTAATTTTGTCCATATCAGAGAACAGGGCTTCTTGACAGATAAAAACCCAGACCCAAATGCCGGGATAGCTAAAAACTTGAATTGTTAAATAAAACATAACACAAAAAAAAAGAAAAGAAACCAAAACTCAAAAGACACAAGACAGAAACACAAAACAGAGAACACGAAGACAACACAATGACGAGGATTCCGTGTTGCCGGAATAGAAAGGGAAGACAATTAGAGACATAAAGAACAGGTGTGCAGAGGTGGGAAGGAATCAAGACTAGGGCGGGGCAGACACGTGAAAAAAAACGTAAACAAAAACACAGGGCACAAGATGCAAAACACAAGCCAGAATGCCCCCTAATGCCACAAAAGGTAAAATGTCCAGGCATGATCCTGACAGTCCAGAGTTGTATTCATTTTTACCAAGATATTGAATTGATGAAGGGAGAGTCGGATAGCTGCGTAAATTCTTCTCCAGCGCAACCCATATATTCTCAATGGGGTTAAGGCCTGGACTTCACAATTTGAACCTGATTAATCCCGGTATTATCATCTTATATGATATGCTCACAAAAAACCTGGTTATTCAGTATATACAGTACAATTCAAGTCAAATTCCTAATTTTTTATTCTAGATTCTGCACATAATGTGGCAGAATCTAGACCTGACCAACTGAAGTAGCCCCAGATTATAACACTGCCACCAAAGGCTTGAATGGTATACACTAGGCATAATAAGGGCATCACTTCATCCAACTCTCTCCTTACAATGATATACCAATCATTCTGGAACAACAAAATAGACCACATCACCTATTTCAATTGCTCCAGAATCCAATGTTTATTCTCCCGAGCAAATTAAATAATTTTTTCTGATTAGTCTCACCGATACGTGATGTTCAATTTTCAATCTAAGGGATTATCTTTATGTGTAAGGACTCTGCCCGGACTCTGGCCATGTGCATCTGTTTATGTTTCTCGTCACGTGTCTGCCCCGCCTTCGTCTGCTCCTCCCTGTCATCACACCTGTTCCTTATTGTGTTATTGTCTTCTTGTATTTAACTGTGCCGCGTTGCTTCGTGCAGCGCGGCATCTACTGTGATTTGTCCTGTCTAGTCTGCGTCCTGTTTCATGTTTTCAGTTATTAAACCCTATTTTGATTTATGCTATCCTGCGTTTGGGTCCGCTCTGTTTCCCGGCGTTACAGAAGATGCCGCCACATGAGGACCCAGCGGGATAGCAGCTACTTGGACCGGCTAAACGGGGAGTACTTTTTTCGTGTTTGTTTTTTTTTCCCCCTCTGGGTCCGCCTTTTTTCGGTGAGGGACGCCGCCTCGCTTTTGGTTTTTTCGCGGGGGGCGCCGCCTCACTTCCTGGTTGCGGACCATGTCGCCAGCCCAAGGTTTGTTTTGTTTTTTCAGTGTCCTGTGACATCGCCCCGCACTTTCCGGTGGGGGGCGTCGCTTCACTTTTGGTTTCCGTGGAGGACGTCGCCCCACTTCCTGTCCGCGGGGGGTGTCGCAGGCCTGTGTTTTTTCCTGTTTTTGGACTTCCCTGTTTTGTGGAGGATTTATTTTTTTTTCCCTCCCGCCCTCCCTTTCCTGGACTTTGGGGGTGGATCTGGCCGGGGTGCGTCTGGGGTTGTGCTCGGCCCTTCAGCTCGGCTGTGGACGTCGCTCGGCCCTTCAGCTCGGCTGTGGACGTCGCTCGGCCCTTCAGCTCGGCTGTGGACGTCGCTCGGCCCTTCAGCTCGGCTGTGGACGTCGCTCGGCCCTTCAGCTCGGCTGTGGACGTCGCTCGTCCCTCTCTGGCTGCGCTGCCGTGTGCCTTGCTCCCCCCACCTGCCTTGCCGTGTGCCTTGCTCCCCCCACCTGCCTCGCCGTGTGCCTTGCTCCCCCCACCTGCCTCGCCGTGTGCCTTGCTCCCTCCACCTACCTCGCCGTGTGCCTTGCTCCCCCCACCTGCCTCACCGTGTGCCTTGCTCCCCCCTCCCGGGCCCGTCGGGACTGCCTGGACGGATTGGCATGTCGGGAGCCGCGCCTTGGGGGGGGCTCTGTAAGGACTCTGCCCGGACTCTGGCCATGTGCATCTGTTTATGTTTCTCGTCACGTGTCTGCCCCGCCTTCGTCTGCTCCTCCCTGTCATCACACCTGTTCCTTATTGTGTCATTGTCTTCTTGTATTTAACTGTGCCGCGTTGCTTCGTGCAGCGCGGCATCTACTGTGATTTGTCCTGTCTAGTCTGCGTCCTGTTTCATGTTTTCAGTTATTAAACCCTATTTTGATTTATGCTATCCTGCGTTTGGGTCCGCTCTGTTTCCCGGCGTTACATTATGAAGAATGAGGCTCATCCCACCAGTATAGTTCCAGAGACTTCCAGAGTATAGTAAACATGCAGTGAATTTCTTCTGTCACCAAATGACATAACCAACTTTATATTGCTGTTTATTTATTTATTTATTTTTTACTAAACATATACTTCAACCTCAAAAAGTGTTTGAACAGCAAGGACAACTCTTTTATTTTTGCCATAACAATGAAGGCATTTGGCATTTGTGTTAGCTTAGAACATGGCTTTGGAGGCAGGCCACCTAATTTCTTGGTAAGTAAAAGTATGCAAATATAAGGCTTGCAATAACGGCATAGCTGGCAACACATTGACATCACCAAACTTTTGCATTCCCTTCATTTGTCATGCTATTCTAAACTGGTACCACAGATTTGTCAAGGTATTGTTAGTTGTTGTGGGCTTTCTCCCTTTCTCTCAAATGCTGCTCAGTTAGAGTTTGATCTGGTGAGTGACCTAGCCAGCCTAAAACTTTCCAGTTATTTCTAGTGATGAAATCCTTTGGCAGTGTTGGCAGTGTGTTTTGGGTCATTGTCCTACTCTATGAAGAAGTTTCTCCCAATTGGAATGCATGTCTTTGTAAATTGGCAGACAGAATATATCTATAGACTTCTGAATTCATTCTCCTGTTATCATCATGAGTAACAACATGAATAAAGCTTAGTGGTACAGTATCTATTCCAGAAGCAGCCATGCAAGCCCAAACCATGACACTGTCTCCATCAGGTTTGGATAAAAAGCTTTATATTCTGGATCATGGGCAGATCCTCTCTGCCTCAACAATTTGGCATTTCCATTTCTTTGGTAGAGGTTAATTTTTTCTAGGACTTCTGTGGCTCATCTTTGTATTTGTTTGTAAATTCTAAATCTTCTTAATTGCTGGTAGACCTCTTGTCTTATCATTGGTTTATTCTTTTTAACAACAAATGCAGTCTTCACAGGAAAAACCCAGGGTTTAAACCAAGATGTGACATTCAGACATTTTCAATGTTCTAATAAGCATCTAACCTGGGCAACAAGAAACTCCTGTCCATCCCATGTTCCAATTATTTCGATAACTATTTCGATTATTTCGAGAGATGGGTGGCTTAAAAAAGTTCTAAGTTTTTAAAACATCTAGGCAGAAATTACAGGGAATTGCATGAAATGCTTAACTTTTGTCACATATTCACCTTTTAACAGCAAAAAAAAATTCTTTCCAATTCAATACTTTGGCACTATAAGTTAAGTTGTGAATATGGGACTGAGCTATTTAAACCACTGTATAGGTCCGTCCAATCAGTCAAGCCAATTGTTTTAATCATCTCTTCACCATAACTAAAAGGTAGTTTTTACACTTCTATTGTCAACATGGGGAAGAATTAGACATAAATTGAGACCACTCTCAGACAATAAATCTCAGTTTTTGTAGAGTGTAGTAATTATGCTACTAATGTAGGTGTTTCTGTAGAAACTGTCATTATCCAGCTGTTTCTTTAATTGCAAAACAGACAAACAAAAAGTATGGTTTATAAAAAAGGACAGTAAGAGAAGCTGCACTGAGCAGAATTCAGTGAAGAACCAGCAAAGCATATTTCAGTGTAAATAATCTGTCCCAATTATTTAAGCATTATTAAAATGACCTTTAATATACAGATTTGTATAGCAATTCAGCATCATTTTGAAATGAGCTTAAAACATATAGTCAAGACCAAACACAAGATTAAAGCAAGTAAAGCCACATAACACAATTCAGATCTTCACCTGGTAAGGCAGCCAATAATGAAAATACAGGGAGGTACAATTTAACTTTGGTTAGATAATTCTACAACCAATAATTTAGTATATTGTGTGTATATATTATACTTAATATACCATTAGGTTTGAGCTTTGTATAAGAACACAAGACTTTGAAACTTTATTTTTCACAGATCAACACAATTCTCCACACATTTCTGGTGCTACTTCAATAAATATATGAAATATATAAAATAATATTGAAAATAATATTGAAAATATGTCATTTCAATATAATAACTAAAAATATTTATTTCAGCTTTTATTTGCTATATTAGATTTTCTCTGAGATTATATTTCCCCTTTGGCACACTCTGCAACTCTGTATATGGAATGACTCCCAGTGTGAACAGCACATCCATGCTGGTTTTCATTGGTTTGAGCCTTGCACTGTCTTGTCACTGGTTTATTACCAGTTTGTGCCTTAAATGTACTTATGTTTTTTTGTATTAATTTCTTATCTGTTTGCCTATTTATACAACTATTTATATCTTTGTGCAACCTAGTTTTGGTGAAGGGTCAGAATTATCTGAATTATTATTTCCCTGTTTTTTTCCTCTTGTCCTAGAATTCATAGTTACTTTCTAGTTTTGACCAGGCTTTTTGCTTTTGTTGAATGACTATAGATGCTTTTTTATGCTACAAGTATTGGCCAATGATTTGATATGATTTTTGTTTTGCCCAAAATAAGCTGCATGCTATGACGCATTGTCAGGTGTAGTTCCTCGCTAGACTATTAGGTGAGCGGTGCCACACTTTCCAAACCTGTTATTTGTTTCCCTTGATGAGCTGCTCTATATATGTTTGTATTGTTGTCATGATTATTGTCAGTCATTATTTGATATAATGTTGCATGTAAGCTGGTGGATGCTTTTCAGTTAAGTCCACAAATTTTATATGGGATTTAGGTAAAGGCTTTGTGATGTTGTCTTTAAGGCATTTTGTTTCAACCTTGTTGGTATGCATTCTGACTTGGTGAAATACCTTATTGAAAGATTTAGCCTTCTGTTCCACCCATTTCTTTTCCAGCAAAATGCTGACACAGCATAATGCTGCCACCCCCATATTTTACAGGTGGAATTGTTTTCTTCAAATTATTAGTGAGGACTGTTACCCATCAACTCCTGCACATCAAATCACATGCACCCTAGTTACATCAATGTCTAAAAAAGCGCTACTATTTAAGTTCTGTTTCTTTGTTTTGACACATTGACATTACATTCATGTGTTCCTATGTTCATGTTCTTAGTGTTTGTTTTTGTGTTGCATCGATTAAACCTTATCTGCATTTGCTATAACGTGTAAGTTTGGTAAACTTGTCAAAGCACATGCAGCCTCACAGCTTCTCCAAAATCGTGCAAGCCAGAAGCCATGTTCTGGTCTCTCAAGCCATGTTCAAGCCAAAGTCATCAAGCCATAGGGCAACCTTACACACAATGTTCAACCCAGAGGCTAAAAGTCAATCCCATGGTCCATGATGACCATGGCCTTCACTCCACCCTCTGGCCAATCTATGGTTGTCACTCTGACTAACTGCTCAGCACCACTTTGAGACATTTATGGCATTTGACATTTATAGAGAGAAGTCACATGTACATTACATTCTTTCTTCGCATATCCCAACTTTGGAGGCTGGGGTCAGAGCACAGGGTCAGCACCCCTATACAGACACCCATATAACTATATGTTACCTAACAGCCCCTGTACATCACATGATCATGTGCACAAGAGTCACATTATTGTCTAATGAGCATTGAATTGAGCTTTGATTTTTGTAGCACTCTTTGTTCATCTTTTGTCCTTGCCCACTGTTTGTTTTTGTGTTGCACTGATTCGATATTACCTACGCTTTAAGTAATGGATTCTTCCTCACATGAAAACCTTTCAGAATAGTGTTTATATACATTGGTACCTGACACCTTAATCTCTTACACAGCTCCTTTCTTGATGTCTTTGGGTTCATTAGGCTATCTTCCTGAAGTGTGCAGCGTCTGTGTGGTCTCAAAATATTTATATTTGCATACAGCTGTATAGCATTCAGTTGATTAGCCTTCAGTTATTTGAAAATTGCTCCTAAGGAGGAACAGAACTCGGAAGGTCCAAAAAAATTTTCTGTGCCCTTTGCTGAGTTGCTTAGAGTTTCCCATGATATCAAGGACATAAAGACATGTTGTCTAAAGGTAGGCACTTTTCAGCCACAGATGGCCTCCCAATTAATTTCTGATTATAATACCTTGCTAGAAGCATCTAAAAGTCAGTTTCTAGATCCTTCCAGACCTCTTAAGGAGACAGTCAACATGATGTGGGCAAACATTTTACCCACTGGATTTCTGATTTCTGAAATCTGAATTGTACGATTGTTTCATGAACTGCTGTTACATGGATATTCTATTAAAAGGCATGAGAAGATTATGTAATCGAAGTTTCAGAAAATAAATCAGTAGTGTAACAGTAGGAAATGCGGAATTGCACTATAATGTATGCCAATGTGCATGTTATAGTATGCTATGATAAAAAAAATAATTACAACACATTACATTACTATTTAGAAAACAGTGTTTAGTAGCCAAAATAAAGTTTTCTTTTTCTAGTTACTATGGCAACCCTGAAGTGCCTGGACTATATCTTGCCTATCTCTATCTCTATATCTGAAACACCCTTATTAAAACAACACTCCCAGCTAAGCCACACATAGGAATTTTTGCAAACTTTTAATCAAATTTTTAATCTAAATTCTAATACTTTTAGGTACAAAATTTAAATCTTGAACTTCAATGATTCTAACTATATTCCCACCTGTATCGGAGCTATACATGTAGACAAACTTGGTCCACTTGTAATGTTCAATGACCCCAACCAAGGCATCCTGCAACTCGGGCCGCAGTTGAATCACAAATTGGTTGGAGGTTTCAATGGGGAAGCTGGGAGTCACAAAACAGACGTGCAGTGCACCACAAAATGACATCAGCATGCTCACCGTCCTCCTGTCGTACACACCAATGATGGCATACACTCCTTTTGCAAACTGTGAACAAACTGCAACATAACAAAATAAGATAAATGTTAATTTATACAGAATTAAAAACAGAGCACTTTAAAACATTTTTGCAATGTTAAACTTTAAAAGACAAAAGCAACGCATAAAAATAATCTTGGTACTGACATTCAATTATTCAAAAGTCACTGCAGTAGGAAAAAAATAAATGAAAATGCAATAATGTGGCTGTCCATTCATTGCAAATTGGCTCATGCTGAGTGCTTACGGGGGCTGGGTGTCTCATGAAGAATGCTAATCAATACACTCCACTAATCCTAAATACCACAACCCCTGCTTCAAAAGTGAAGCAAAATAGCCACCATCTGTTTTGTCAACACTTTCAAGGTTTACCAGGATTCTCCACTAGATTCATTTTGAATCTGGCAATACTTCCCTTGCTGTGCCCTGGTTAGGATTTTTTTCTTATTGTATCCATAAGCCTCATATTTCACTGCCTGTTTCAAACAGATTGAAATAAAAGTCAGTTTTCTGTTGAAAGGCCAGGGTTCAGAAGGAGATGCCTGAGGGAGTACTGGGGGCGCAGGGAACACTGGCATGGCTGTCACCCAGCAAACAGGCTGAGCCACTACTATGTGGCACACAAGCAGGAGAAAGTTGGCATCCATGTCTAGGATACCGGCAAATGCCTATGTGTAGTACCATCACTGAGCTTCTTGTGCACTAAATTTGATGCAGGCATCTGAGTAAACTGAACCACTTTACACATATAGCAGTAAGGGCAGAGAAACAGAGGAAATTTGTTTTAGCTTCCAATCTATCTATCCTACTTTTACATAAATATTTTTCCATGCAACAGAAATGAGCAAAAAAAAATTGGTCAAAGGAGCTATAATTACCTCAAATAATATTTTATATGTAGTGTTTTACAAAGCTGTTAAACATGCACCTGAACACAACTATCACTATAATTCTGCTTGGGGTGAAAGAGAGAAAATGAGACTAAAAGAGGTGGAGTCTGCCTCCCCCCTGATTTATCTATTAGTGAAGACATATGGCACATCAGATCAGTTTCCACGCATTACTATATGCCATCTGTGCCATGTAGGGTCACTTTTTACCACAAACTACCAACTGCTTTATCCATTGAACTAGCAACATGTATCAGTTTATCCTTCAGTTACTACACAAATATGTAGTTTTATGTAGACAATTATGTAGATAATTAAGGCTTGTTCAGGATTTACAGACACACCAAGTAAAGGTACATACAATGCTAGGTTCAGTTTTCCTTATCTGACACTGATTGAGCTTTCATCTATGAAAACTTCTCAAATAGCTAATATTGTTCTAAAGCATACACTACAAACATATTTTAAATTTGCCTGGTTGTTTTAAAAATTTCAACAAAAACATGCTATTTCAGTGACAAAAAAAGCTTGGCCACCCAGTGTCAAGGTATAAACAACAGTGAGGTTGGAAGCTGTTGAAGCAATAGGATAGAAGACAAACTAACATCAGGTACATGACTCCAGCCTTGCCAGCACTGGCCCTAAAAGTCAAAGGCATGCCATATTCCCTCACAGCTTCTGCCAAACCATTAATATTATTGATAATATTTCTAAGCTTAATAGATGTTCCATCTATAGCTGTGAAACCACTGCTCTTTGGCCATTCTGGCCTGATTTCTTGTGTTCTGATCGAATGAGACACAGCAGAGAGGTAATTATTAAACCTTCTGAGTCTAGCCTATTAGAACTTGGCTAACTTTAGCTACATGTGCTCTGTAGCCCATCAGAGCTGCCATGGTGATGTTCCGGCTGGCATTTTGTTATGCCCATTGAGCAGACTTTTATTCCTCTCAATAGCTCAGCAAATCTCAGGAGCTTTAGCTTGCTCTCTCTGTTTGCTCTCTGTTTGCCAGTGATGCATGTTAAGTTTTGGGTTTGTACTGCTCCCACAAATTGCATTTCTTGAGTCCATGCATTTGTGATATGCCAATCTGTTCTTTCTCTGCATTCCATTGTATTCATTTCATCTACATGAGAAAAAATATATTCAGCTGCCAGTTTGTAAAAAAAAAATCCAATGATTTTCAAAAAGAGACTCTCAGATTTTGGAAGTTAAATAATATTTGACTATTTTTTCCATTTCACTTGTTTACTCTTTCCATTCTTTTATTTCCATACATGTGGGATTTATTTGAAGCTCCAGGTAGTTTCACATCATCTGTTTTGTTTTTCATGCTGATGGAGACATGTATCTGCCTTTGAATAAAGATGATTTGCATGGTTTGCAGCTAAGTGGCTCCACCAAGAATCTCCATTACCTTTTTGCACATTTTCTGCTCTTGTAACTGCTCACATAGAAAAAAAAAAACACTCATGGGAAGCCTTGCATGTCATTACACTACACAGTTGAGTTTGGGCTCAACTAGTGCTTTAACCTCAGCAGATATACAACTTCTTGGTTGTGTCTATGTAGTATACAATTTTAACTACATTATTATCTTTTTTAACTAATGCCTTTTTTGGGGCAGTATAGATGCATTATTTATTGTCGACAATCACATTCATAAATTCTTAAAATGCATGCATAAATCACTTTAAAAATATATATACAAACTTTTCAACAAGAATCTTGGCTACTGTTACTGCTTTCTGGTCATTTGCAGGAAAGGCCTGAGCATAGTAGGTAAAGTGATCAGTGATGACCAGCATGTTGGCAATTCCCTTTGAGTCAGGCTCAATAGACAGGAAATCAATGCAAATCAGATCCAAATGGCCATTGCTGGTTATATGATTCAAGATTCTAGATCGCTCAATAAATGGACGGCAATCGCTTAGTCAGATATTATGCTTCACACCTTTGGCACGTCCAACATCCCACTCCTCAATGGAAAACACGTTTCCACGTTCCGCTAGTTTCTCTCTAAGCCTTTTTTCCCAATCAGCAGGAATAGGTGAATCTCCAAACTTGAATACTTTAGGATCTAATCTTTTTGGATGCTGGAGCATCTGGGTTAACTGTAACGGTGTCAGTTGGAGAGACTTTAGCGAAAACTGTGTCTGAGGGGATACTAATGTCTTTGGAGGTTGCATTGCAGACCAGCACTCTGAAGTTATTCACATTAATGGCAGAAGAAGACAGAATGGTCGGAGGAATAAACAGTCCAGCTGGAAGCTGACTCTCCACAGGGGTTTCCACAAGAAAATTTTCACTTTGCACACTGCATACCTTTCACTTCTTGAAGGGATAGTCAGGACACCTGGTCCTCTCCACTTGACTTGTCCCTCAGCTGTCTCAAGAACTTCCTCTTATAAACAGAGCTGGAGGGGTGAAGGCTGAATTCTCATTGAATTTACTTGATCGACTGCATTAACATTCTGGCTGAGCAAAGTCAGGAGCTTGCATTGGTTCCAATTATTACAGGACATTGCTGAGGGCCCTGGGGTTCAGGGCAGACCAAAGCGAGAATGGAAACCTTTTCTTTCACCCCCGTGATTGAAGAAGGGAGCAAAACATCAACTATGATGTATCCCTTGTATGGATAACTCGAAGAACTTAGTCCCCAGTTGGATAATCTAGTGAGTGGGTGAAGTGGTAGCTGTGATAAATGTTTGGAGTACCACTGGTCAAACATGATGGATACTTGTGACCCACATTCAACTCCATGGAAATGGTTGAGGCAGGGCCCACTAAACCTTTGGGAAGTTGACTTATCCCACATACCTCAAGTTGACTTCTGTTTGAACAACAGTCTGAACTGCTGGGAGTAGTACTGGGTTCAGTCATCCAGTTCTTTTTATTCTTAGCTTTTCGAAGAGCACAAACCAACTTTTGTATTACTTGGGATGTGTTTTCAGGTGCTTAACACTTAGTGGCAATGTGTCCATTCTCACCACATCGATAACATAAGAAATCCGCTTTATGCTTAACAGACGTCTCTCTATTGGAGCTGATGCTTATAACTGTTAACTGTTGTTGCAGTTGCTGAACTTGCTTCTTTAACATTTGTACCTCTGATTCTTCTTGTGTATCAGGTTTTTTCTTATCCTGCTTTTCTTTTTGATTAACCCTCATCGAAGAAACAGAAACTGATTTAAGCTCTTGAATCTCTGCTCAGAGTTGTCTGACCACAAATGAGTCAAGTGTAGTTTCACTCTTTAGTTGTATAGGCTTCACAGATGCCTTGATTTTATGATGCTCAGCTTCATTCTCCTCAGCTTCTTTGATTTCATTTAGCAGTCTTAAGTGCAAAAGCATCAGATCAGTTTCAACTGCACCTCGGATCAGCTGTTCAAGTCTTGTTCTGTTCATCATCTTCCTTCAATCCTCCTTTTCTTACAACTTTAGATAAGGATTTTTCAGATATCAGATAAAGAAAGAAAATCAGGCAAAGCTTCCCCAGGGAATTAACGTAAGAGACGAAAGGCAAAGTAGAGGTCTTCCCCTGACTCAGAAGTTCCAAATGTGTTTTCTAATGCCTCCAAGTATTGGGAAGCACTTGCCGCAGGAGTTAACAACCGAACAGCTTTGATGATGTCAAAGGCTGGCCCTTTCAAAAGGATACGCAAACGTCGGTAAGCATTGGTTTCACCTAGAGGTTTTGTGGTCTTCTCCAGAAACTCACCTACCGAACATATAATGGACTCAGGGGAAGCAGCACTAGAATGGGGTAGCACAGTACAGTAGCATTAAACACCAAAACTCCAGATAAATAGAATACATAATATCAGAATTCACAGAATTCATAATACTCCAAACCACGTCTGAGGTAGTCACAACTGGTCCATGAATTCCGCCCAGTCACATCCTCAAATAAACTAAACGCAATGTTGGACTGTTGGAAAGCAGATAGATAGACCGCTATTTTGTGCTCAGTCATGAAAATTAGCGTAGCGTAGATCATATACACGAATCAAATGAATAAAAGTAGTAATAACACTTGGTCCACCAAATACAGATGCTTTAACGCACTTTGGCAGTGGTTATTTACTCTATAGTAGCCTTAAAACTCGCAGGAAAAAAAAACCTGCGGAGGTGGGAAAAGGTCCAATGACAAAAAAATGAACAAACTTGCTAGGTAAAGACACGCTTTTAGCCAGTGCATTACTAACAAACCTTATACATGCAGTAACTGTAATGAGTCTGTCTGTGTTTCTGTCCTGTTTCTGTCTGCTGTCTTTTCCTGTGGTTAATTGTTTGCCCCGCCCACTCTTTGGTTTCCATGGACATTCATTGTACTCCTTCAGGTGTCTTGTCTTTGTCTTTAATTAGTTCTGCTGTGTGATTGGTCCTTGTCTCTTATTTATACTCTGTTTGTTCACTTCCCTGGTGTTGGTCGTTGTCTCATGTTGGATGTTGGTGTGCCTATTCCTGTGTCCTGTTAGCCCTGTTTGCTGCCTGTCTGTTCTTCTGTTTCTTGTGTTTTGGACTATTAAAACTTGAAAATCTGCATTTGGATCCTCACTCGCCTTTGTCCTGCATCGTAACAGAACGACCAACCACATGGATCCAGCAGAAATTTTGTTTTGTTTGTGTCAGGGAGATTCCCCTATTGAGGAATATACGGAGGTATTCCTGGACTTATCCAATCAGGTGGATTTTGGGGAGAGGGCCCTCAAGGACCTGTTCAGGCATGGTTTGAAGGACGGGCTGCGCTACCTAGTGCCATTGGGCCGAGAGGTGGGGCCTTTCTCGGACCTGGCCAACGTAGCGTTGCTCCTGGGTGGGTCCTCCTTAACCGTGCACAGGACAGAGTCGGACACCGGCCCTAAATATTTTTTGGGGGGGGGCAGTAGGCATCGGGGTCCGTGGGCTGCGGAGCCAGGCCAGCCACGGACGCCCGAGGCCCCTACAGTACCTCGGTCCGACCCAGACCTGTGCACACCAGTGACCGAACCCGTCCACATGGGTGCCAGACCGGAAAGCTCGGGCAAGGCCCGGGGGAACCGGCTGATCGCCAAGCTGGCGGACACCCCGATGACGTCGGTTCGGGCGGCCGGCATCCCTACGGCACCGGCTGGAGCACCGAAGGCACCCGAAGCGCCTGAACCTGCCGAAGCGCCTGAACCTGCCGAAGCGCCTGAACCTGCCGAAGCGCCTGAACCTGCCAAAACGCCCGAGCCTGCTGAAACGCCCGAGCCTGCTGAAGCACATGAACCTGTTGAGGTTCCTGAACCTGCTGAAACGCCCGAACCTGCTGAAGCACTTGAACCCGCTGAAGCGCATGAACCTGCTGAAGCGCCCAAACCTGTTGAAACGCCCGAACCCGCCGAAGCGCCCGAACCCGCCGAAGCGCCCGAACCCGCCGAAGCGCCAGAACCTGCCGAAGCGCATGAACCTGCCGAAAGCGCATGAACCTGCCGAAGCGCATGAACCTGCCGAAGCGCATGGACCTGCTGAAACGCCCGAACCTGCTGAAACGCCCGAGCCTGCTGAAGCACATGAACCTGTTGAGGTTCCCGAACCTGCCGAAGCGCCCGAACCCGCCGAAGCGCCCGAACCCGCCGAAGCGCCCGAACCTGCCGAAGCGCCCGAACCTGCCGAAGCGCCCGAACCTGCCGAAGCGCCTGAACCTGCCGAACCCGCTGAAACACCGGATCCAACCGGGCCGACCAGGTCGACAGAACCAGCCGAACCGACCGGGTCGATGGGACCGACCGGGTCAACCGAGCCAGCCGGACCGACCGGGTCAACGGAACCGACCGGGTCAACAGAACCAGCCGGGCCTACCAGGTCGACAGAACCAGCCGAACCGACCGGGTCGACGGAACCAGCGGTCCCCAGCTTTGTCTCCCTGTCTCTGTCAGTCTCTCCCTTTCCTGTCCGTCTTTACAGGTTCAAAGCGCCTCCAGTACCACCCTGGCCGCCAACGCCGTTATGGTCTCTGGCCCGACCTGCAGCGCCACCCTGGTCTCCGGTCCTGCTCTGGTCGCTGACTCTGCCTGCGGCGCCACCCTGGCCTCCGGTCCTGCTCTGGTCGCTGACTCTGCCTGCGGCGCCACCCTGGCCTCCGGTCCTGCTCTGGTCGCTGACTCTGCCTGCGGCGCCACCCTGGCCTCCGGTCCTGCTCTGGTCGCTGACTCTGCCTGCGGCGCCACCCTGGTCTCCGGTCCTGCTCTGGTCGCTGACCCTGCCTGCGGCGCCACCCTGGTTTCTGGCTCCGCCCTGGCCTCCTGCTCTGCCGGCTCCGCCCTGGCCTCCTGCTCTGCCGGCTCCGCCCTGGCCTCCTGCTCTGCCGGCTCCGCCCTGGCCTCCTGCTCTGCCGGCTCCGCCCTGGCCTCCTGCTCCGCCACGTGGACCTGGCCCGCCTTCCCACCCCCTGTTCCGCCTCCGCTCCGCCACCCTCCAGTTCTGCGTTGGAGTGTCTGGAATCCACTCCTAGGGGGGGGGCTCTGTAATGAGTCTGTCTGTGTTTCTGTCCTGTTTCTGTCTGCTGTCTTTTCCTGTGGTTAATTGTTTGCCCCGCCCACTCTTTGGTTTCCATGGACATTCATTGTACTCCTTCAGGTGTCTTGTCTTTGTCTTTAATTAGTTCTGCTGTGTGATTGGTCCTTGTCTCTTATTTATACTCTGTTTGTTCACTTCCCTGGTGTTGGTCGTTGTCTCATGTTGGATGTTGGTGTGCCTATTCCTGTGTCCTGTTAGCCCTGTTTGCTGCCTGTCTGTTCTTCTGTTTCTTGTGTTTTGGACTATTAAAACTTGAAAATCTGCATTTGGATCCTCACTCGCCTTTGTCCTGCATCGTAACAGTAACTCTTAAAGGGGAAGTGCATAATTATTTTATTTATACACACACACACACACACACACACACACACACACACATATATATATATATATGTATATATATATTTATATTTATATATTCAGAAGGTTTGGTCACCTCTGGTCCAAATCTCTGTTTATGTGAACATTTAAGCAAGTGGAAGATGTAATGATCTAAGGAATAAAGGCATAAAAAGACAACAAGCATAAAGTTAAACATGCACAGTCTTTTGAAATATTTTAAGCAATATCAGTGTACTGTATTTGTTTTCTTCTTCAGGAAGATTTGGTAGACTCTGAAGTTGTGGTACACTATTCAACTTTTAAGCAACACCTGCACAAATATGGCCTTCATGGAAAGGTCATTAGGAGAAAATCTCATTTACACAAGCTTGATGAATTTTGGAAAAAATTCTGTGGACAGATGACATTAAAATAGAACTCTTTGGCTGCAATGAGCAAGAGTATGTTTGGATAACAAAGGATACAGAATTGGAAAACAAAGAACACCAGTTATGCATGGAGGTTGATCAATCAGTTAAGCAGAACACTGTTAAGCATGGGGGTTTATGGATCACACTTGTAATTGCAGCCAATGGCACAGGAAACATTTCATGGTTAGAGGATTAAATTAAATTCCAAAGTCTGGTAGAAAACATAACACCATCTGTAAAAAAGATGAAGTTGAAAAGAGGATGGCTTCTACATTTACATTTACATTTACATTTACAGCATTTGGCAGACGCCCTTATCCAGAGCGACGTACATAAGTGCTTAAATCTCTAACATTGAATACATTAATGCTGGATCACTAAGTTACATACTTAAGATACCATGAGTTTAAAACATTTGTTCAAAGTTACAATGAAAGTGTCAAAGGTGTGTTTTTTTTTTTTTTTTTTTTTTTTTAAATGCAAAAGATAATGAAAGAAGTGCTAGTTGAAGTGTTTCCTGAATAAGTAGGTCTTCAACCGCCGCTTGAAAATAGCCAGTGACTCAGCTGTCCGGACCTCTAGGGGAAGTTTGTTCCACCACCTTGGTGCCAGTACAGAGAAGAGTCTTGTAGTATACTTGCCTCTTACCCTGAGAGATGGTGGAACCAGTCGAGCAGTGCTGGTAGATCGGAGGGTGCGGGGTGCAGTGCGAGGAGTGATGAGGGCTTTGAGGTAAGAGGGAGCTGGTCCATTTTTGGCTTTGTAGGCCAGCATCAGTGTTTTGAATCTGATGCGTGCAGCTACCGGAAGCCAGTGGAGGGATCGCAGCAGCGGGGTGGTATGAGAGAACTTTGGCAGGTTGAAAATAAGCCGGGCAGCTGCATTTTGGATCATTTGCAGAGGACGGATTGCGTTCATAGGTAGACCTGCCAGCAGTGCATTGCAGTAATCCAGTCTAGAAATGACAAGAGACTGAACAAGTACCTGAGCAGCCTGTGTGGACAGAAATGGTCGAATCCTTCTAATGTTGTAGAGAAGAAACCGACATGAGCGAGTCACATTAGCAACATGAGAGGAAAAGGACAGTTGATTGTCCATGGTTACCCCAAGGTTGCGAGCTGTGGCTGAAGGGGAGATCAGATCGTTGTGCAAGGATATAGCAAGATCATGACCTGGGGATGAATCACCTGGGATGAAGAGCAGCTCAGTTTTGCTAGGATTAAGCTTTAACTGATGAGCAGTCATCCATGATGAAATTTCTGCCAGACATGCAGAGATCCGGTCAGAAGCTGTGGCATCTGCGGGTGGGAAAGAGAAGATAAGTTGTGTATCATCAGCATAGCAGTGGTAAGAGAACCCATGTGAGGAAATAACTTCACCAAGAGAGTGAGTATACAGGGAGAAAAGAAGAGGACCAAGTACTGAGCCTTGTGGGACGCCAGTGGAGAGTCTGCGTGGAGCAGATGTCACTCCCCTCCATGTTACCTGATATGAGCGTCCTTCCAGGTAGGAAGCGAACCATTCCCAAGCTGATCCGCATATCCCAAGACTCCTGAGGGTGGCTAAGAGAGTCTTATGGTTGACCGTATCAAACGCTGCTGAAAGGTCAAGGAGGATAAGGACGGATGAGAGATTGGCTGATCTAGCAGCATGTAGTTTCTCAGAGACATCTAAAAGGGCTGTCTCTGTGGAATGAGCTGCTTTAAAGCCAGACTGGTTGGGGTCTTGGAGGTTGTTCTGTGAGAGATAGACAGACAGTTGATTAAAGACAATGCGTTCAAGAATTTTTGAAAGAAACGAGAGAAGTGATACCGGTCTGTAGTTACTGATGTCTGATGGATCCAGAGCAGGTTTCTTCAGGATGGGAATAACCCTTGCTCTCTTGAAGGTAGTTGGTACCTTCTACAAACGGACTAGGTACTAACAAATCATGCATGCATTTTAAGAATTTAAGAATGTGATTATCCACAATCAATAATACATCTATACTGCCTCCAAAAAGTGCAGCTTTTCTTCAAGATGTCATTACTTTAAATTAACTTTTCCCTCCTCTTCACAACAGGGCAAATATTGTTACTACAACAAAAAACTAATTTAGAGAAAGTCCTGTATGTTACCAAGGCCATTATTATCCATATACTGGAAATAGGCTAAATAGATCATCTGAGTCAGACTGCTATTGTTCTGTAGTGGCCAAAAAGAAATCAGATATGAACTCAGATATGGCCAAAAAAGTCAATAGGTAAGACCATTCCATTGGAAAATTACTGCAGTGATGTCTACGTTATTTAACCCTATCTCATGCAGTGATTAGCATTTCTTAAACAACCATGCCTGCATCAAGCAAAGAAATAACTATGGAGATTGCTGAAACTACTAAAATTGGGTTAAGAACTTTACAACACAACCTGGAAGGATAGTGGTGAACTGTAAGAACTGTAAAGATAGAGGTGAAGTGGTAAGAAAGCATTTCCACAACCACAATGCATATTGTGTGAGAACTCATAGGATTGGGACAAAGCATCTCTGTAGAGTTAAGAAAACTACTTGCCAGTGAGGCTAATAGGTTAGACTATTGAGACTCTTTTGGAATGTGCTGGAGAAGACTTGCAGCAATCCGTCTTTTCCATCATCATTACAGCTCTTGGTGCGAAATTAATGCAATTCTGGATGGAAATAAACATTCCATAAGTTTATGAAAACAATGCTGAATTTGTGCCTTAATCAAAACAAAACTAGCTGCATCTTATACATAGTAAAGCAATCAAATATACACTGTAAACCTAAAGGTTTATGGACCATCAGACCCAAAGTGATGCCACAAAGTTTTAAGCATACTACTGTATAGGATGCCCTTGAATGCTGTACCATTACAAATTCCCTTTATTGATCCTAAGTGGTTTAAACATTCTCCAGCATGACAGTGCCCCTGTGCACAAAGTAGGGGTCCAATGAGAAGACATGGTTTGCCAAAGCTGGATTGGAAGAACTTGAGTGGCCTGCAGAGCGCTTTGACCTCAAACCAGCTGAACTTTGGCAAGAACTAGAACCCTGCTTGCCTAACAACAATGCCTGACCTCACTATTAATCTTGTGGTTGAATAGACAATTCCCCACATTCACATTCCAGATTTTAGAGAAAAACTGTCCCAGTAGAGTAAAGGTTATTATAACGGGGCGACTGTAAATCTTGAATGGGGTGTTCAATATGCACATATACTTGTTAATGGAAAAAGATGAATTTAAGCCAAAAAGTTTATAAAGGCCAACATTTAATTGTCAAATCTAACACTTTTTAAAATGAGAATTTTTGATAAATAATTATTCATTTTTACTCATTTTATATAATTTTACTCATTTTATTAATCATTGCCAAACATGATTTCATGATTTCTTAAAACAATAAAACAATATTTTGGAATACTTATTATATTGCAGTCTGACCAAGCCATGATCCAGATCCATTGATGTTGGTTTTTTTTGTTAAATATTAATTTTGTGATTTTTTTTTTGTGAATTTTGTGAATTTTGTAATTGAAAGAGCTAGACCCCTGTCTGCTAACAGCAAATATCAGCTACCCACAACAGGCTCACCCCTTCATGATCTAACAGAGAAGACAGCAGCTCTGTATCAAAGAAAGCATGAGGCACATTTAATAATACATACTATAATCTACAGTGCTGAAGGTTAAAGACTCAGGCTCATATTTTCCTATAGTGAAGGCTGCCAGGAGCAATGCGTGTCCTCATTATCAGAAGAAGAGTCTACTCAAGCTATGTAGGCCAGGCACTTTATGAGCTCTTAATTGGGCTACTTGAATGATTTCACATGGCACCATGTCAGGTAGTCTTTTGGACTAGATAAGAGAAGCTGAGCCAGTCTAAATTACTGATGAATTACCTTGTTCCACTGTAGTAGTACATGTGTGCACGTGTTTGCGTGTTTGTGTGTGTGTGTGTGTGTGTGTGTGTGTGTGTGTGTGTGTGCACGCGCATGGGGTGGAGGGCTTGGGGTGGTATTTCGCTCTGTTACACATTTTATTTGTTGTCAGTGCAGTTGTCAAGCAGCAAATCCCTGCAGATTTGTTCTCCTCTTATAAACTGTTTGATCCTGTGTTTTATTTTATTAAAGAATACACCAGAGGCAAAAACCTACAGCTGTCATGTTGCACAAGCAGGGACAACAGAAAATTCTTTTGTCTCTCATTAATGTAATATGTGGTACAAAGAAAAAGACCTTTCAAAGAGTAATTTGACAGCTCTTTTCCCTTGCATAAAACACATAGATTCAACATCTCAGCCTGTAGCTGTAACAAAAGAAGCAGCTATGAAAACTTTATGCTCTAAACCCATCTGACATTCTACTGACAGCAGATCAACCATCTGATTTATGAAAGTAGAGTGGAAACAGAGCCTATCCTGGGAACACTGGGCACAAAGAGGGAATTCAGGAGGGGACACCACTTCGTAGCAGGGTGTCATGCACACATATTCACATGCTCATTCACACATAGGGGAATTAGAGTTACCAATAAACTCACACCATATTTTTGTGAGCTCACTGGAACTGGAGAAAATCCATGCAGACAGGGAATATATGTACAGTAAAACTCCACACAGTAACCTAAGGTGTGAGGTAGCAATGCTAACACAACATAACCACTGTTGACCAGAAATGAATTTTGTCAATGACAGTCTTATGGCAATGATGGTGTACTATATTTCAGCAGCTCTGCTGCAGGTTTCAAGATTTTTTTACTGGCCACATTGTTAGATACAACTACCTTGTCCTTATGTACATGAAATTATACCTCATCTTTTTGCCATACAGTATTTATCCATTTATGAAAGTCTAATCACAGCTGTACAGTAGGAAGGGAATGGAGTTTGTAGGACTTTTCTCAACTTAGCCCTGACATTAAGATACACTCCACTGCGTATATGGTCCTACCACCCAAATTATGTCTGGTCAGGGGTAGCTCTGTGGTGTTGAGGGAGAAAGACAAACTGCAGTTTTGCTAGTTAGTCCTTTCACATCTACAAAGTTGATAATGTACCTTAAAAAAGTACCGTATAAAATGATAATTGAAGGTGTGGAAGGAAGGTGTACACTGTACAAAATACAAAGTCATATGATAAGACTGCATCATTAAGGCTGTAACAATACAGCATATTACATCACTTAAATCAAAACAAGGTTGTCGATTCTATACCTCAGTGTATCAAATTGTAAAACAAACTGCATACAAGAAAATGATTATGTTTTAAATAGCCCTTATAAAAATCGCCCTTATATTAACAGATGTAATAAACAAATAAAGAAGGACACACTCCCATTTCTGAAAATATCAAATCAGAAGAGTCTACCAAGGTTTAAAAAATATGCTTCCCTCTATTTATGCTACTTTTCAGAAGCTAATAGTATACTAGCTGGCATAACTCTGTTCTATAAAGCCTAGATCTTCGGTTCTGGTATAATATACACCCTGGACAATTAAAAATTTTTCATGCCATCATTACGACAACCTTATTATATTTCACAACATTTATTTCTAATGTTGATTTGTTATGGTGTGAGTTCAACAAGAGTCTCTGAAAGCACTCTGATCACAATCATTCAAGATTTTTATCCAAACTACATTTCTTCCAGAAAGTTGACCACTATCTCTCCAGCGTATAATGTGTTGAATAGGTCTTAACCTTATTTCAGTGATTTCAGGAATCTACCTGAGTTTTCTTTGTTTGAGGCTGGCCAATAACTTGCCCCTTCTGAAACACAATATGAAGAATGTCTTTTCCAAAATCATGGGATACATCTTCTTACATGATTATTTAAGAAATTAAAAGCTGCTGCACCAGTCATTGTTAAAAGAAATCTGTAATCATTGTATTCATGATGTTGGATAATGGTAGAAAAACTAATTTAAAATAGAGATTACCATGACTGAGTTTAATAATTCATCATGTTTGTTTTTATTTATTCAAACATAAACCCATTGCACTACTGTGCTTATTTTAACATATAGACTGATCAAAATCCCTTTGGGCCAGATGTACTAAGCTGTTTTCATGTCTAATTGGACCTTTTTCTGCACAAAAAACTTTGCATGTTTTGTATGAAATAAACATACAAGTCTTAATTTACTTTCTCCCCCATGCATATTCACACGACGAAAGATATAAAAAGTGCGATGTTGAAATATAAAAAGGATGGGGAACTACAAAGTGCAACTGCTTACATATTCATCAAAAAGTTTGTAATTATATGTTACCATGTTTTCCCACATAATTTGGCTATTTTTGAACAGCCATATTCAATATGTCAGGGTCACATGAATCAATTTTCATCACCAAGGAATTCAATATATTAAACAGAATTTTTCTGCCCTTTGGCAGTTTTGCCATGTTGAAGAATCAGTCAACCTCAAGAAAAATTGAATGCTGTTTAATTGCACACTTTCTGTGACTTTAGCCACTTTATTTTGTAAAATTAAAAATAGTAATTAAATTGTATATCAACTACAAACCCAAACCCCTGTATCAAACCCAAAACTAAGGGTTGTTACAGTTACAGTTTGGTGATTTCTGTGAATGTGAAGGCAACTCAGATCTGCACTTTTTCAGAAAGTAAAGTAACCTGAGCTTGAATCACACTCAGATTAGGACAGCAGAAAACCACCTTAATTATAGACGCACTGTGACTCTAGCTACATCAAGTCGCAATGCACCACCTGACGTCTGACATACATAATGTACTGTATTGATACCGCCTGTATTGTAGTGCATTTGCATACTTGTATTTTTTAGTAGCTTTCTAAGGCTGAATCTATTTCTGATTTTTATTCACTCACACATAGTTACACACACACACACACACACACACACACACACACACACAGATTCTCTCCGACTCATGTTTTGTGTTTGTTGTTTCTTTTTGTATCGAAAAATTGATAAATAATGCTATATTTAAATAAGAAATACAAAAACTCAAAATAAATTATTCTGACCACAAAGAAACAGCTTCACTTTACTGAAAGACATAAATTGTTTTACCTTTAACAACCGATAGCCTAATACACAATTCATGACGAAACACATTACATTTGTGTGGATGAGAAAAGTGTATAGGTTATACTATATAAGTAGCAATACAAAAAATGTTCGCTAGATGCCCAATGTTAAAAAGTTGTTTTTTTTAGGGCCATGGGTAATAAAAGACAGGCAAGATACCTTCTTTTAAACTAGCTGCTGTATACAAAACTGTAGACCTGTTGTGCTATGCTTCTCCAGTAAAAGATGAATGTAACCAATACACCATTGGGTGATAAAGGTCTGTTACGAATTTGCACGTCTGAACTAAATCCGGGCATCTCATATGTATTATAGCGACAACAGCAGTTCGATTTTACCCTGTCAAAAACGACAAAACTGTCTACACCCAAATACCTGCAATATTTATCATTAATAAAATGTCTTGTGGACATGCAAAGTGGCTAATCAGGCCTATTAATACACCGGAAATAAAGAACTAAATGTTTCACTGGTTTGATTTTTTTAAACTGTTCTTTATTTTAGTCGCATATATGCAAAACAGGCCTACGTTTTTTTTTTTTTTGTGCGCTTCACTGAGCGCAGCCCAGATAATGCAGTGGCATCTGCAGTCTGACTTCGACATGTCAAAAGCGCCCAAATTCGAATATATATATCATATATATATATATATATATATATATAACTCAAAACAGTCACATATGACATTTACGTATGTACATCGTCCATATGTAAATTTCACTAGACCTGCCTTATTCTAAAGCTTTAGCTGAAGACTACACATTAATCGTTTCCATACACTACACAAAGACACTCACTCACAACAGTTGATGAGCGTAGGCAACAGGGATATAAGCTAAACTTTTGAAGCGCAGTGTTTAATTTTTTCTAACACTCATCTTAAAAAAAGAACAGAAAGTGTGAACATTTGAAGTCTAGTCGCGTCTGTTTCCATGGTCATACTTACAGGCATAAGTCATGGAGAAGCTGTTGCCCATCTTCACCATATCTACTTGAGGTACCAGTTTGGGAATGTCCTGATGGTGCGAAAGCGCAAATCGGAACACTTCATATTCGTGCGACTCGGCAGGGAATAATCCTCCTGTGTGTTAAAATAGACGAGAAAAATGTAAGCGATCATGCGTAATAGGTAAGATCCTAACGTATAAGTGACATCGCCGTTGTTGTTCGTGTGCATGAAATGGAGTAACATTGATCAGCTTTTAGAAGAGCAATCGTAATCACAAACTGTCCATTTTAAGCACTTTGGGCACCTACAGGTGACTATTTCCGTGCACCCACCTATGTTGATGTTACTTGGAAAACTCGAACCAAAGCAGAGTCCGATAACGCTGGTGCAGAGCAGAGTGATGCTTCGTTGCATATTTTTTCCTTTTGCATTTGCGTGAAGAAACAAAGCCAAATTCCCAGCATGGGTATAGCACGATGGTTCCGTATGAAATCTGCCCGGATGTTCTAAGACAAAACCAACACCGAGTGACCGAGCTCTCCTTGCTCGTGCCCGCTACTGACGTCTTTTGTGAGTGTGTGTGTGTGTTTGTGTGTGTGCGCGCGCGCGAGAGAGAGAGCGTTCCGTTATTCTGGGCTGTTATGTACGGCTCTGCCTGCCAGCTACAAGAACGATTAATGCTGAAGCCCATATCCGAGGTATCCTACTCGATAGTCACACCATTAATTGGTGTCTTATATATATATATATATATATATATATATATATATATATATATATATATATATAAAACAATGTATATTTGATATTTGTGTGAAAATTGATTTTACTTATCTACTGTAATGTTTTTCAATTATTTTTTTTTTATAAAACAAGCTACTGTACCATAGTTCTTGCATATGCATTCACTGAATATGTGAGAGACAATATATACAACAACATTTTAAATATAAACAAAAAAATTGGTGTAGTAAAAATTACTATTGGTAATCCTAGCTGCAACAAAACATAGATTTACAGCATTTGGAAAACACGTTTATCCAGAGCAACTTACATTTATCTTATTTTATGGCAACTGAACACTGCTGGTCAGGGGCCCAGCAGTGGCAGCTTCATCTTACTAGTATTCAAGCTCCCAACCTTACAATGAGTAGGCCAACACCCTATCCACTGAGCTACCACTACTCAAGTTGTACATATGTATGAGTGCACTTTGTTGGTCCTGATTTGTATGCTTTTAAATTAAATAAAATCACATAGGTAACAATGACAAAGTCAAATGTAACTTAAAAATTATTAATTGCACTGTACATATGCTCTGTTATATTTATTAGTAGCTTCACTCTGAACCAGATACATATGAATGTACAGTAGCTTTTATCCTATGCTGGTTTTAGTGTCTGGACCCCTCATATTGGAACCCAACTATGCCCTGCCATTCTACAGAATGCTGCAGGAAGTAAATAAAATTGCAAACGTGTGGTGATTCACCTTGAAATGGAAATGATAAATTAAAAACAGAATTCTAAAAATAACACATCTGCTAGGTTAGTTTAAAAGAAAATAAATATGCATTACTGGTGAGTTATTCATGATATTCATGATATTCATGATACAGATTTTTTAACTGATTGTTTTTTTGTCATTACATTTTGTTATTACAAAACAAGGATAATGAAACCATTATCCATAAGACAGAGGAAAAGGTATCCCAGTCACAGATGATTAATCATAAGTAGTACATCATTCTTTTCCACATTTTAGACCAATGGCCTATTTACACCTGGTTGTGAGCATCTTAAGAACAAATTTGACATGAGCAGTAAACTATAACTGAACCCTTTGTCTTACTGTGTAAAAGTAGACACAGATATCATATAACACCACAGCAAACATTACATGATGTCATTTCAGAAACTGTTTTGCTGACTGAATTTATATGGTATATTTTATATACATGTCTGACAGTATGCAAATTTATTTATCATTGTATACCATCATACCACACCATAGTAAGAATTTGCAAGCTTGTACAGTATATTTTGACATTTAAGCTTAGGTAAATGTAGTAGTTGTCCCAGATGTCTCTAATTTATCACAGAAATGTACACAGATCTTACATACTATGTTATATATGTTACATTTATGTTATATTTATACCATGAATACATTTTCATATGTTTAATTTAAAAAGTTGTTTATTGTAATTCATCTTATTGTAACTTTATTTAATTCTTTTTTTATGTGTATTATGTCTTTGAAGTATGATTTTGCAACAAATAAGTTCCCTTGGGATCAGTAAAGAATTTTATTTATTTTATTTTATTTTTTTTTATAAAGGGAAGCTCTTTTTAACAAATAAACATGTAAGTGAATCACATTAATTTGGACATTTTCAAATAGGGGTGTACTCACTTTTGTGCCCAGCGGTTTATACATTAATGGCTGTGTATTGAGTTATTTTGAGAGGACAGCAAATTTACAGTTATACAAGCTGTACACTCACTACTTTACATTGTAAAGTGTCATTTCTTCAGTGTTGCCACATGAAAAGATATAAAATATTTACAAAAATGTGAGGGGTGTACTCACTTCTGATAGATTATGAAATCAATGATGATCACTAGAGAATAGAACTTATATAAAAAAGGGTGATGTTTCTTAAATATTAACAAGTAGAGCTCAATACAAGATTAAGGAAATACAGTCCTAAATTTAACCACTTATTTATTAAACACTTATTAGTGAGACGTCCGAAGGATTTACAGACAGAATGTTGGCAAAAATCTTAGAGGGAAAGAATGGGCCTTGAGGCCCTGAACATGAATTTGTAATTAACATCTAAATGATATCAAGAAACATTGAAGAAACTTATTTGATAAGTAATTGACTTGCTGTGACTTTGAACCAATTTAAATAAATTCCCTTAAAGGGCTTTAAAGGGCCTTAAAGGAAACACGTAAAGGGCTGCATGGACAACCCGAAAACATAACTGAAATAAAAATAATAGTAATTTAAAAAACATTTAAAAGTACACCATGGATGCCATTACCATCAACAAGTCAAGTTTTCCTTGCTTCTAATCCATATACCTCAATACCCTCAAACCCTTAAAATATAATTTTTGATCAATGCCTAAATGTAATCGGCTCGTCTGGTGGTCACAATGATACAATCCTACATTCACTGACCTATTTTTGATATAATGCACTAAATAGAATTTATTATCATACCTTTCCATTATGCTGCCTTAAGAGAGATATAGGGCTTTTAGAATGTTAATACATTTATTCTGATTGATGGAGTAACTTTACATGGTTCCACATCAGGTGGTCCCACAGCCAAACATGACAATTTTTGGGGTGGCAAATTATAATCATTGACTTTGTGAAGATTGTGAGTATATGGGAATATTGTTAGTAACTATAAATCGGATGACACCTAGACATTTGCAGGGGAAGGGTACACAAAGCAAACTTAAACTGTATCCAAATTATTTCTCACACATTACTGCAATAAAAAAACACACCTTACAAAAAGCACATCTTACAGTATATATATATATATATATATATATATATATATATATATATATATATATATATATATATATATATATATATATATGTTTTTAGCCAACTTGAGAACGCTTAGAAGGCTTTTACAAAACGTACACACCATTGTACATTTTAGTTACAATTAAAATCGATTAAAACAAATTAGGCACTGACAGTGATAACTGACTATGGCTAAATAAGGGTGGATACTATAGAAAGCAGGCCCAAGATTAGTAATGAAAACCAGCCACCATACACATGTACAAAATTGTTGTTACCCTTCCATTAAAGAAAGAAAACCCTGCAATGGTCACTGAAATAACTTGAAAATGACAAAAGTAATGATACTTAAAAAAATTGGCTAATGAAAATCAGACATTGTTTTGGATTTGGTTCAACAGAAGCATTAAAAAAACTAATATCTGGCCTTGACATAAATAATGGTACATACAGTAGGGACATGTTAAACTAAAATGTGTCCTGTAATCACAGTTGTCTTCAATCTTATCAGTCAGACTGCCTATTTAAAGGGTAAAAAATAGTCACTGTGCTGTTTGGTATCATGGTGTGCACCACACTGAACATGGACAACAGAAAGCTAAGAAGAGAGTTGTCTCAGGAGGTTAGAATGGAAATCAGAATGCTTGGTTTCAGTTGCAGGTCATGGGACCTCCAACAAGATAATGATCCAAAGCACACAGATAAAAACACCCAGCTATATCTAAGAACAAAACATTGTACTATACTACATTGTACTACAAAACATTGTACTACATTGGCTTTCTATGAGCCCTGATCTAAATCTTAATGATCATCTGTGAAAAGAACTGAAACATGTAGTCTGTAGAAGGCACCCTTCAAACCTGGGACTGACAGTTTGCTTACGAGAAGCAGGCCAAAACACCTGTCAACAGGTGTAAAGTCACATTGTGAGTTACAGAAAACAGAGTCTCCCAAACCTGAAGGGAGTTTAGGACCAACAAATTTTCAATGCTACTTCTGGGCCTGTAACATTACCAAATTACTCTACTGGGTTGGCCACAAATGTCGTACTGTACCTCTAGCCCACCTTAGTGAAGCATAGAGATGTCTTCTTCCAGTTCACTGCTATCTAATATTTGCTCTCAGCCCTTGAAGTACACAAAATTTCGAACAACCCAGTAGTTATAAATACTATTAAGATCTGGCTTCAATTCAGGAAACAATTTGGTTTGCATAAAGACTCTATTTACATGCCAATCTCAAACAATCACTTATTTCCCCATCCCTCTCAGATCATGTCTTCGATATCTGGGCAAGTAAGGGTCTCTCTACTCTGAATGAAAAAGAAATCTTCTCTTCCTTCTCTTTTTTATCAGTTAAATGTAATCTCCCTAACAGCCACCACTTTCATTTCTTTCAAGTGAGACACATTATTCAAAAGTTATTTTAATCATTTTCCTAATTGGCCACCTGAATCTGAACTTGATTCAATCATCACCCTTAACCCAGCTGATATCCTTCATCTGTGGCAAAATAATCTCTCTAACCTCATCCTCAGTTGACTCTCTCAAACAAACCTCAGAACAAGACTTTCGGATTGACATATCTGAAGACCAGTGGAAGGACATTCTTAGTTTAATCCATAATTCATCTATCTGTGCTAGACATGTCCTAATACAATGTAAAGTGCTTCATAGAGTTCACTTTACTTATGTGTTGCCTGTACCGGATGCAGACAATCTCCAGCTGATCACCTTCATATGTTTTGTTCGTGCTTGATTTTAATGGGCTACTGGTCAGATATTTTTGGAACAAGGGTCCCTCACAGTCCCTTAACACCAGCATTGCCCCTTACACATTGACAGTCTTGTTTGGTCTTCCCCCTCTATCAGCTGTATCATCCACAATATGTGACATCATTGCCTTTACCACCTTGTTGGCTAGGCGTGCCATTCTCCTCAAATGGAAACATGTTTCCCCATCACACGAGGATTGGATTTTTTTGGATTGGATATTGTAATGCCCTATACTGGGTTTTATTGAGAACCCCACAGTACCATCTGGAAGTTCCCATTAGAGCCTTATAAGAGGACTACTTTTGAGACCCCTTTTTATTTATTTATTTGTTTGTTTGTTTATTTATTTATTTAAAAATATATATATAGAATAGAAGATATTATATTTATACAAAATATTATGTTTAGGGTACCAACATTTTTGTCTAGGCCAGTTTCATTACCTTGTTTTTAAGCAGTCTTTTTTCTCCTTTGTCTTATTTTGTCAGTTTCAAGTTATTTCAGTGACCATGGGTTTTTTTTTCTTTACTGAAAGGGTACCAAAATGTTTGTCTATGTGTGCAGTTGCCAATCATTTCAATACTCCTTCCAATCCTGGGGCAGAAGCATGACTGACAAATGGATGGGTGGATGGATGAATGGATGAATAGATGGAAGGAAGGTAAGGAAGGAAGGAAGGAAGGAAGGAAGGAAGGAAGGAAGGAAGGAAGGAAGGAAGAATGGAAGAAAGATTAAAAACAACAAAAAAAAAAGAAAGCCTAAATATTTGTGATAATTTAGTTTGTATTTTAATATTTAATTACAAAGAGTTCAGTTGTAACTGCCATAAAGCTCTACTCCTGCTAGAGTCTTCATTATTCCAAGTACTAACAAAGAACCTGTGCCTCTAATTGAAGCAGGCATGGTGGTTCACAAAAGACCAAAAGTGTACTGTAAAGCAGGACCATTGAAAGCTTTAAATTTCATCAGTAAAGTTTTATAATCAGTGTGACGTTATGCTAAGAGCCAGTGCAGTGGGGATAAGATAGGGGTGATGTTAATATTTTGAATATTTTTTCCTGCATCACGTAGTGAAACTACAGTGTAGCTCAGACACTTACAACCCATTGCTCCACCATCCATTCACAAACCAGTAGTCAACCATGCAAACCATGGATGGTAAGAACTGCCCTCTTGATGGTGAGGCATGTCTTATTTATTGTGCTGTACTTTCTCTTCCAAACACAGAGCTTGTGTATGCCATGGGCCAGTCCTCCCCCTTCACCATCTGGGACAATACAGGCCCCAGACTGAGGCATAAGTCAGGAGTAAATGCTGCAGACCCTGCTAAAAAAAACAGCATTGCTGGTCCAGCATAAGGCATGCTGGGACCAGCTTGGGATGGTGGTATGCTGGTCCAGCATTAGGTGCTGGTTGCTGGTGTGCTGGCCGACCAGTCTGGGATGCTGGTGTGCTGGTCGATTAGCTTGGGATGGTGGTATGCTGGTCCAGCATTAGGTGCTGGTTGCTGGTGTGCTGGTTGACCAGCCTGGGATGGTGGTATGCTGATCCAGCATTAGGTGCTGGTTGCTGGTGTGCTGGCACCCAGCCTGGGATGGTGGTATGCTGGTCCAGCATTAGGTGCTGGTGTGCTGGCCGACCAGCCTGGGATGCTGGTGTGCTGGCCGACCAGCCTGGGATGCTGGTGTGCTGGCCAACATATGTTGTCTTTTGGATGCTAGTATAATCCCAGCAAGACCACAACAAAACCCATTTGTTACATATCACATTTCTTAGTGCATATTCTCATAGTTAAATAAAGACCAAGACAATTTTCTAGAGAATTGCAATTCACTTTTTAATAAAGAAAAATATTCTGGATATTCCTATCATTTACATGGCTTTCTTATACATATATGTATAAGTTTGTTTAAAATATTTATTGGACAATGACATTTGCCATCACACTGTAATATACACACCTGCACAAATAACATTACACAATATAACCTTTACAACACACATTTTTGGTCTTAGCGTCCACTCTCTCTTTTAGCGAGGAACAAGTAGTATGTGGTGACGATGACCATGTTTTTTTAAGAGGTGCTACCCGGAGTCGTTTGCCTGTAGAGAACTCCTGCTCTATGTCTTCTTTATTCTCTGAAAAATTATAGAAACAAAATAAGAAACAAAACTATATATCACTCATTTGTTTATATTGTGCAGTGAAGGAGTTACGATAAAACAGCTACTGCTTAAGTTACATACTGTACCTTTAAGCATCAGTATTTGTGCCCTGAAGAAATCTTGCTTCCATCGTACCCAATAAACCTGAGTTTGGTCAAACATGTCGTAGTTAATGTCCTTAATTTCGCTAGTTGAAACAACTTCCGTGCCGCCGTCATACAGGTACCTCACGTATGCCAACATTCTGATTCCCAGTGATCAGCAGATTCGTCGTGTAGAAGCGGAAGCTTTTTATTTACCCCAAAACAAAATCCTAATTACGGTGGCAAAAACATGATGATCTGGAACACGTGCACTTATACTAATTTTGATAAACACTGTAAGGTATATAATGTAGTAGAAAACATTGCAAGATTTATTTTAGGAAAGTGCAGAAACTGCATTTACCTTCGTGAATATAGTTGTTTTAAAGGTTGCATAGCAGCGCTGATGCTGGGTAATATCTCTTCACATTACCACTTTACTAATAAAACAGACAAACAACTACTTCTTATTTGAGACAAATGGATTATATATATATATATATATATATATATATATATATATATATATATATATATATATATATATATATATATCTTTCAAAAAACATCATTCTGTATAATTTATATGCTGCTTCCCTCATGGAGCCTGGGAAGTCAACATTTGTTGGTATTACTATATTTAATTTGTGGAGACACTTTAATCCCTAACGAACGATTTTTAAATGTTTTTATTCTATTTTATTAAAAGCTTTTTGAGCTTTGTTATTTCAGTTCTTTATTCAAAAGAGGGAGCAAAAGAAATAACACACTTCTAATTAAATATATTCCAATATATTGTGTTTTAATCTTATATTAATGTGTTACATAGAAACATACACAAGCAAAAATAAAGGTTGTTCCCATAAAGCTCATTCCAGCAAGATCATACTGGTTAACCATCTATACCAGCCCCGTTTTGCTTGAAAACACCATGACTATGCTGGCCACCCAGCTATACCAGCAATATACCAGCATTATACCAGCACTATACCAGCATGAACCAGTACAAACCACCCTGGACCAGCATGGAATTCATGCTGGTATATGCTGGCTTTTTCAGCAGGGGAATGCAGCTTTGACCTGAGCAAATGCCTGTTGACATGGCTCTGTCCACTAGACTGGACTTAGATCAGTCAGCAGGGTGGTCCCATCAACTTCCATTTTGGTCTTGGGTCTCAGACAGGCTGCACAGACACATCTACCCTTGACTCAAGTCTATATTTAGTCCCACCCAAACTGCTTGTGGTCTGTCTGACAGGAAGCTGGATATCCAACTCAGCAAAACAGTCCCAGGACATTCAACTTTGAGGTGAGTGTGGAGGGAATTATGGTGTTAAATACTGAAACATTGTCAATTTCCACATAATTCCCATTTCTGATGTACCAGAGGCTCAGAGCTTTATGGTGCAAATATGCGATGGCATCCTTGGTGGAGCGGTTGAAACGGTATGCAAACTGAAGGGGGTCCAGTGTGTCAGGTAATAAGGAAGTGATGAAGTCTCTTACTAGTCTTTCAAAGCACTTTATCGTGACAGAGGTCAAATGACTATCTGCTACAGGCAGATAGACATTTAGGCTGGCAGGCTGGGGTTTGTTCGGGACAGGAACGATGATGGATTGCTTGAAGCACATAGGGATTACAGACTTCTCACGGGAGAGCTTAAATATCTTGTTGAACACTGGTGCTGGCTTGTGATGCCGTCTGGTCCCGCTGCCTTCCTGGTGTTTACTCTCCTGAACGCCTTTCTCATGTCATGCTCTGTGAATGCGTTTTCCTCTCCAGCTCTCTCAGCATGTGTACTGCTAGCACTGTTAGCTGCAGCCTCAAAACAAGCATAGAAGGTGTCCAGCTCGTCTGCCAGAGAAGTGTCTGCATTCACTGCTCTAAAGCCCATCATGCTTTGTAGTCCGTGATTGTTCTCAGTTCCTGCCACCATGTTGGAACCGTGACTCTAGTTTCAAAGCACTGCTTTGTCGCCTTCACTGCTTTGCGCATGTTGTAGGATGCAGCTTTGTAGTCGTCCATGTTCCTGGTAGTGAGCCCCATGTTGTAGGCAGCACAGCAGGATCTTAGAGAGTCACGGATGTTTTTACTCACCCACAGCTTCTGGTTGTAAAATGTCCTGATGATGGTTTTGCAAACTGTATCATCTGCAAGTTTAAAGATAAATCCCATGACTGCTTCTGTAAACACGTTAATGTGATCAGAGCTGCGCCCAATCATGTCACAGTCTCCCGAGGAAGGTAGAGCGTTCCAAATTGGGAGAGCAGGAGTGTGAGAGAGGAACAATGCTTGCACTGGGTCACCAGCTGTTGGTTACCATCAGACATACTCCACCACCTCTTGTCTTCCCTGACTCCATTGTCCTGTCCATGTGGCATGGTCCAGCACCTGTGGGTTTAGCCATGTCTCAGTAAGGCAGAGAAGATTGTAGTTCCAAATGTCCCTCTGGAACTTTATCCTGGCCCAGAGGTCTTCAAGCTTGTTTTCCAGAGACTGGACATTGGCTAACAAGATTCTAGGCAGGGGAGGGCGGTGTGCTTATGCTCTTACCTTGTTCCTGATGCTGATTGTTCCTGATTGTTTTCCTCATGATCGTCCCTTCATGTCACATCTTTTTTTGTTCCTCAGTATCTCGCTCCGCCAGCGGCCAGGTCCGGGTTTTAAAACAAAGGTTGGTGTGTTTGTTGTACACCAATAGAAATAAGAGTGTCTCTGTCATATGAAATGCAGATGTCTGGGATAGCAAAAGTGCAGAAAATGGTACAAAAACAAACAATGTGTGATCGGAGCAGTCATAAAGACAGCCAACCTCACAGTCGCCATCTTGGATTCCCATCTTGGAAGTGTGCACTGATGCCGAGAGGCAGAGTAATAGCCTGTACCACCCTCATAAGCCAGAGTAATAGCCTGTACCACCCAGTGCACCAGGCACTGATTAGAGACTGAATTACCCCTGTTCTGACTCCTAAAACAGACAAACAGGGAGGAGGAGTTACACCATGAGATCTGATCACATCTGATCACATCTGATCACATCTGATCCCTCAGGAGACTACAGAGGGTAGTTCGGACTGCTGAGCGAATCATTGGCACAACTCTCCCTACACTCCAAGACCTGTACTTCTCCAGAGTGAGCAAAAGGGCAAAGAAAATCGCTCTGGACCCCTCACATCCAGCACACTTACTATTTGAACTGTTGCCATCTGGCCGACGCTACAGAGCCCTGTGTACCAAAACGACCAGATATAGGAACAGTTTCTTCCCTCAGGCAATACATCTGATGAACACTTAACATACATCTGATGGACACCTAACATACACAGAACAATACCTATTCTTACATTGTCTGCAAGTACGCATTTATATTTTATTTTGCACATCTATATTTGAATTTGCACATCTTTACTTTAATTTGCACACTTATATTACAATTTGCACATACAACTGTCTATTATTTATATGTTCATGTCTTACCATTGCTACAGGTTTACACTGTGGAGCTCCTGTACTAGAAAAAATTCCTTGTATGTGGAAACATACTTGGCAATAAAGACCTTTCTGATTCTGATTCTGATTCTGATCACATTACACACACACACACACACACACAAATGTGAAAAAAGTTCTTAAGGCCCTCACTGGGTAAAGCAAATTCTGCCTCTCCTGCTCCGCCAGCTTGTGGGGCAGAGGACAGTGGGCCTGTAGGACGATTGAACAACCCGCCATCCTCGGCAACTTGTGGACATATCCTGCCCTGGAGTTCAGTATAGCCTTGGACATGCTAGGGGCAAATTCTAGGCTTTTGAGGGAGGCAAGACTAAGAGCAGGGCCATCTACAGGGTCATAAACTTCTCAGAGGATTGTTAGTTTTTCTCCATCACCTCTGATAAGTTATCTGCCTCTAAGAACTGGACCCCCTCAGGGAGCCAGACCCAGAGCTATTACATCTTGGGGTGGGGTTCTAGGATTGCCCCTGTGCCTGAGAGAGAAGATCCTTCCTGGCGAGAACCTCCCATGGAGTGTCGTCCAGAAGGGAGACTAGGTTTATAATCCAAACTCGAGAGGGTAAACAAGGAGCAACTACGGACAGTTGACTCAGTCATGGTGCACTTTGCCTGGAACTTTCAGGAGCAGAGCTACCGGGGGAAAGGCATACAGGCAGAGCCGCGGCCACGTCTGTACCAGAGAAACCAGGCCCAAAGGGGCCAAATGAGAAAGGGAAAACCACAGCGGACAGTGGGTTGACTCCTCGGAGGCAAACATCCACTTCTCCCCAGGTGGAGGAAACACCACTCCCCAGGCCTCAGCACTTGCCTCAACAGGATGCTGCCTCCCAATTTACATGCCCTGAGATGAAATTTGTTTTCATGGTCTCTGCCCAGAGCAGACTCTGATATGCCAACCTGAACTGGAGGCAGGAATGCAGACCACCCTTATATAGGATATAAGAAACCTTCCCTATAAAGCTGAGGAGAATAAACAGGCAGAATATGGATCATTCCACAGCCTTGACACCACAGTTGGAGACACCGGAATGGAGGTGGAATGCGGTGTGAAGTTAGGTAACAATTGTTAAGCTCAGAGCTGAAAACGCTAACCTTTCATAAAGCCAGTCTAAGCTAAGCTTAATAACGGTGATCACCAGGAGCTAATCAAACAGAGAATGTGGTGGCAATTTGACCTAATTGCTTAGCATGTCCTCTTGCTTGCTTCTCATTTCCCACATCTTTTGCACTATTCTTAGACAATAAGACAGACAATAGACACCAACATACACAAAGCGCTTCCTAAAGACAAAAGATGGTAGATAAATGTTCAAAGAGGGTAACTACCCCTGGGCCAGAATACTCAGTTCCTTGCTTGTTCAGTGCAATTCAGCCTGTGAAAATAATCAAAAATGTAGCTGCTTGATTTGTTCTTGATCTTATGAAGCAATTACTGCACTCCCTCCACTCAAAAGTTGATGCACAATTACAGGCTGGTATATTTCAAAGCCAGGAGATTGTTTTGAAACCATTTTGACCATTTTTAATGTCAGCAAATAGTAAAACCTGTTTTTTTCCAGGCCAAATTGACTTGAATGCTTATAAATCAAATATACAATTATCACCATTCTGTGTGATCAGCCCTACATTTGTGAACATTTTACACTTGTTATGTCTATTTTGCCTACCAGATGTCATCTGATCACATTACACACACACACACACACACACAAATGCAAATACTGTAACAAGTGTGAAATCTTTACAAATGAGTAGATTTTGCTTTTTCTGGAGGCCTAATGAATTGCAATGCCCAATGCTTGTGTGTGTGTGTGTGTGTGTGTGTGTGTGTGTGTGTGTGTGTGTGTGTGTGTGTGTGCGAAGCTTGTCGGTAGATCAGATTTTGCCCCCAGCTGGACAAATGCATATTACAAGTGCAAAATATTTACAAATGAGTAGCTTTTGTTTTTTCTGGAGGCCCAATGAATTGCAATGCCCAATGCTTGAGTGTGCACGCGTGTGTGTGTGAAGCTTGTTGGTACTGTAGATAATATTTTGCCCTCTGCTAGGCAAAGGCATATTAAAAGTGTGAAATATTTACAAATATGTAGCTTTTTTTTCTGGAGGCCTAATGAAATGCAATGCCCGATTTGTGTGTGTGTGCATGTGTGTGTGTGTGTTTTGGGTGCGTGTGTTAGTGGACATTTTATGTGTACATTTTTGTGTCTGTATGTATGTTCATTGCGCTGAAAAAAGCAAAAGTGACTAAATGCACTAAAAAGCACTAAATGTGGCCGGGTCAATTTGACCTCATGCTCTTGAGGAGGAAAGTATTTATTTTAAAAAACACATAGTTAAACAAAAATAGACAAAATTAATTTTACTTGCATAGTTCATCATTTGGAAAAATCCTGGTAATTTTCAGGCAAATATGTGGAAGAAAACCCAAGTTATGACACATTAAGTTTCCAGCAGAGGTCAAAATTGTCCTGAGGAAAACAGGAAGGTTAATTAACACTTGGACAATGTGGGGCTTTTATGCTTGCCAACAAAACCAAAAATGGACCAGCACCCCCTTACCTAAAAGCTTTTATTACTGCTTGACAGGTCACACTATCAGGTACAAGGTACAAGGAAGATCTGCATCAATACTCTTCTCTGTTATGGTACCTAGGTGGTAAAATAAACTTCACCTAAATGTCTGAACAACTGAGTCATTGTCAGTTTTTAAATGGCATGATTACCTATCTCTTCCATGAAATTCTGAAACTAGCAGTTGTTTCATATATAAAAAGTGTCTCTTTTTTTTTTATACCTTCCAGCAGAGTTTTATACTGATGGTATTGCTAGTTCAGTCTTGGAGGTTTATTTGATTTGGTAAGAAAAACCCCAAAAAATGGCCATTGAGACTAAAAACTGGCCATTGAGACCATTCCTTCACCAATAAAAAAACTCTACACTGTTACAGGCCGCTATTGCATATTCTACTGGTGAGGTTGGAGCATAAATAAAACACAGATAAAAACAAGAAACTGATTTTAAAATTGGGCTCGGAATTTTAACAGTTTGTCTTTCACTACTGTATCTACTCTATGCTCAATGAAACTGGTGTGAAAGTTTTTTTTATAATTGCCACTCCTCCACTTGCATCAGACACATCACTTTCTGCATCACTTTCAGTTTGTACAAGTTCTCTGTATGCTTTTTTGAATGTTTCATTGCTGCACCTTTTTGATGGTGATTTAAAGACAACCTGTTTATTTTCCATCATCAGTGTCTGTGTTCTCCTCCAACAGAGAAAAATTTCCACTAGTGCTTTTCTGTGTGTTTTTACAACAACATCAGTGTCAAGCTCTGCATTACACTCCTGTAAGGGTCGTTTTCAGTGCTTAACACTTCGATGATTGAAAATTGTGCATTTTCTCAATGATTCTGCTCTTTCTGAGGCCGGAGAAATCGCTCCAATATCACCTTCCACCTGAGCAGTTCTTTTTGGCTCAGCCCTGCCCTGGGTCAAAACATTGCTTTCACCAGATGTACCGTCTTCCCCCCTGCTGCCTGGGGACACGCGTGCACCAGGTGTATAGTTTTAACACAGCCAAAAAAACTACATAGAGTTGGTCGATACAAACATAACCTCACTAACAGAACCTTTTCAGTAATGCTTAATGATTATTCTTCCTTGGTTGCTCCTCTGTCATCTGGTGTGCCTCAAGGATCTATTCTTGGTCCTACTCTGTTCTCACTCTAGTATATGCTGCCACTTGGTCAACTCATCTCCAATCACAACGTTCAATTTCATTTCTATGCTGACGACCTCCAGATCTATCTTCCTGTGATCCCAAGAAATCGTTCTGCATTGGACCCGCTCCATAATTGCCTTCAGGATATCAAACAGTGGCTTTCCCAGAACTTCCTTCATCTGAATGAAGAAAAGACTGAGTACATCCTGTTTAGCCCAGATTCACCCAGCAGTTCTCTTAGTTTTGGTCCTCTAACACCTCAGTTTGCTCCTACCGTGCGTAACCTGGGTGTTATCTTTGACAAGAGTATGCACTTCAATAAGCAGATCAGTGCAGTAGTGAAGGCAAGCTTTTACCAGCTAAGACTACTCAGCAAGGTAAAATCATTTTTGTCTCAAGCTGACCTTGAAAAAGCTATACATGCCTTCATCAGCTCAAGGATTGACTACTGTAATGCTCTCTACACTGGACTAAATCAATCACTTCTCAATCGGCTTCAAATGGTACAAAACGTGGCAGCACGTCTTCTCTCCAACACCTCCAAATGCTCACACATCACCCCTGTCCTCCACTTGCTTCACTGGCTTCCGGTGCAGTTTAGGGTGGAGTATAAGGTCCTTCTCTTTGTGTTTAAGGCCATCAGTGGTCTGGCCCCAGCCTACCTCACAGAATTAATAAAGGTCTAACAACCAGCCAGATCTCTCCACTCCTCTGTACATACCTCTCTGGTCACTCCCAAATACAAATATGAGAAGTTTGGAGGCCGGTCATTTGCCATCAAGGGACCAAAGCTGTGGAACGCACTTCCAGCACACTTACGATCCATCACTGTGCTGAATGTTTTTAAATCGCAGTTGAAAACTCATTTATTCATACAAGCTTTTAACATGTAGACCCTGTTTCAACTTCTATTTTATGTTCATTGTGTTCTTATTGATTTTAATTTTTATTGTTGTTTCACTGGAAAGCACCTTGTGCTCCTTTTGGCTGTTGTAAGGTGCTCTATAAATAAAATTTGATTGATTGATTGTGTGACGGAGTGGTAAATGGAAGGAAAGCACAATATGCAAACCTAAATATGTAAATGACAGACCACGCCACCCTGGGACTTTCACCCAGGGAAATATGAATCACCTCACAATACTATAAGGATCACAAATTCGTTCTACCAATTAATAAATGAGCAGGAGACGTTGGTACAAAAATGGAATTTAATTTATTGACAACCCGTAAAATAAAGTTTCAGGATGAACAAAAAAAGGAAAATCAAAAGCTCATGCAGGGCTGCAGCTGATCGGCACAAGACAGGCTGAAACAGAAGTAGGTTTAAATATCCACACCATGCATGTGCTCAATCACAACACACTCACTCAGTGCTCAGTGAAATTTCTGTCGGTGGTCACACAGCACACGGTGCACAGAAACACACTCAAAAAGAGGGAAAGTCAGGCCTCTCGGCCTTTTGGCCTACAGCTCCTGCAGAGAGTACACAAAACAAAAAAACAATACATGTTAAAATTGACAATGCTCAAACCAAGAAAACCAACTGACTACCACACTGACTTCAGCAAAAGGCTTCCTACCTCAAGGTAGGACTTAAAGCACAGTAACAGTGCAAGAGAGAGAAGGTAACAGTGTGGCTATAAATCAAGAAACAAATCTGAAACCAAAAATAAACAATTACAAGAGAAAGCAATTTAGCGAGGAGCAAAGCAATTTAACACGGAACACAAAAATTAGCACGGAACAAAACAGCAGCGTTGTCCCGGGAACAATATGCAGCATCAACTGCACATACAGCAGAAATTCCCCGGAACCTAACAGAAAATATTACGCACATTAAGGAAGTGCAATTAAAAAAAAAAAATCTAAAACCCACAGAAAAACCCTTAAATAAAATGCTAGTGCATACCGGAGAAATACAGCCGTCCGCCACACCAAATCACAGATACAGTACTGGTTCGGTAATAAACCAGATACGGATGAACATCGGGTGACGAAATAACGCTGACTGGGGGAAATACAAAGCAATTAACACTACACCCCCTGGCATTTAAACTAGCGTCCCACGTAAAATGGATAAAACAAACTCACATACCTGAGGGAAGACAGTCTGTCACAACAAAGTTTGTTTTTGACCCTTTTCTTTCCGTTGCGAAACACTACAATGACGCATACGTGCGGCATTAGCCTATTGTACGACCACAACAAAACAGCGTAACCATGCTGCTAACAGCCTCTTACATCCCAGGCGACTGAAAGTAACTGGAACAAAACAGAACCGCCGTGGAGCTAGCCGCACCATTAACACCCAGCGGCCTCTGTTGAAGCACGGAACCGAAAACCGGAAGAGCACCTCAAAATGACGCACGTTCAATCACCATGAACCGGACACCCTCCCTTATACGCATCGGTGCTCTCCGATAGGCTATTACTACCTGACGTCACAACAATAAACTATCCTGCCACAATCGGTTGATTGATAACCTACTTGAAACTGTCTATTTTGAAAGCTAATGTTCGCTCCAGATCAGTGATGTTACTGTTCAGGATCATGTATGTGAACTTTCTCAACGACACCACATGCTTCACCAGTTCAGACTTACTCCTGATAGAGATAATTTTTATCGGGGAGATGAGCTTGTCAAAGCGGGAGAGCTCCCTCTCCAGAGTCTAATCTTAATAAAGGGAGGTACGTTAGACATTGTAAACTTTCGTAGAAGGGGTTGAAAGGCGGAACGCATGGGTACAGTAAGTGAACCCACGACTGCAATCCCCTTCTGGCCCAGTATGGTCTCTATGGTGTTCAGAAAAAGAACCACCGCAGCCACCGCATTCTCATGCCCAAACACCTCCCCAGCAGCCAGGCTGCACCCTCCACTCTAGCACTGGTCGCTACTCTTACACAGTGGTGCCAGTGTGTTGTACACCGAGTTCTCTGTATTTAGAGAAAGCCCTGGGCCGCAATGCTCTCAAGTTAGATGCCGGCGCTGAGGCCCAGAGCTTTATCGGTGTACTGAGAAGTTAGAAAAAAATTAAAAATAAATAAGTAAATTAATAAATAAAGCATAGTTAACCAAAAAAATCTATCAAAAAAGATAGAAAGATAGATACTTACTCCCAGCATGCACTCTGCAGGGAGAGTGAGAGAAATATTTCTCAGTATATTTCTTTGTACATTGTTTTTAGACATCAATTCTAATTAATTTCTCAGAATTTTCAGTCTGATATTAAAAAAATTACCATTGAAAAAAACTATTTATTGCTACTAATCATTGCTACTAAACACTGTTTAAATTTGTACTTGATCATCTTGCTCCGTGTTAACTTTTTTGGATCGGTATCGACACCGATCCAAGCATTTTGAGTGGATCGGGTATCAGTGGTGCGTGACCGATCCAAATCCGATACCCTTGGTGGTTGATTAATGAACAGCAAACATCAAAGACTATTGCTTGAACTTATAAGAAAAATAGACTTATATATTAAATTGCATTAATGAAAATAGATATACTAAATCTTACAGGAAATATGTTGCACAACTGCCTGCGACAGACAGGCACGTTTAGCAGGCACCCTTTCCATTTACCTCAGCGCGTTAAACATGTCGCTCATTTTGCCATATTCATAGAACCACTTGCTGTAGCAATATGCCAAAACCAAAAAATTAAAGGAATTCAAGTCAACAAATCTCAACACAAAATTAGTTTTTATGCAGATGATTTATTATTATATTTACAAACTCCATCCCAATCACTCTGCGAAACATTCAACCTCATTAATGAATTCTCTAAAGTCTCTCATTATACAATTAATTGGAACAAATCAACTATACTTCCGCTATCAGGAGACGGTGTGGACTCTGCAATTCATGATCTCTCCATCCCCTTTAACATAGGCAACATCAAGTACTTAGGTATTTCTATCTCCCCTAAGATGTCAGAACTATACAATCTCAATTATGCCCCACTTCTCAAGAGTATAGAAGATGATTATAAACGATGGAACAAGCTCCCACTTACACTCATAGGCCGTATCGCAACAGTTAAAATGAAGACTCTCCCACAGATTAATTACCTATTCTCAATGATTCTGACTACTCTGACAGACTGTTGGTTCAAAAAACTGGACTCTCTCACCACTAAATTCTACTGGAAAGATAAAAAACAGAGGATAGCACTTACAACACTCCAAAACTCAAAACAGTTAGGTGGACTTGAAGCACCAAATTTCTTGCAAATTACCTGGCAAACCAACTACAGCACTTATATAAATAGACTCAACAACATACATATTCCAACTCATGGCTTGATCTTGAGCAATATCTGTGCTCCCCGAATTCAATCGCAGACCTTCCCTTTTTACCACAGTCAATCAAAAAACTAGATTTCTATAATAATATTACAATTTCAACAACTCTGGCAGCCTGGTGGAAAACCAATAAAATTACAAAATCACTTTTAGCACCATGTAGATACACCCCAATTTGGCACAACCCTGACTTTCATCTTCACAATGAATCGATCCATTTTCCTAAATGGCAGCAAAAGGGCATCACCCACCTCCACCACATATTTGAAAATCACAAATTTATGCCATTCACCTCAATTATCCAGAAATTTGGAATCGAGAAAGACCAATCTCTTCACTATCACCAGCTTAAATCTTTACTCAAAAGTAAAATAACTTTAACTAATACCTTACAGCCCTCTAAAACCAGCGAACAGTTAATGGAAATATCCAACCACCCAAGAAAACTCATATCTAAACTGTACAGACTCATCACTTCATCTAACCCCACAATTACCCTGCCCAAGGAAAAATGGGATATTGACCTCACGCTACCTTCAGACCCGGATTTATGGACACAGATCTGTAGAAACACCTTCAACATGACTACCAACACCAATTTACAACTCATACAATATAAAACCATCCATAGAAACCACATCACTCAGAGTAAACTATTTAAAATGGGACTATCTGACACAGATATCCGCTCACAGTGCACCTCTGGGAACACAGACACCTATCTCCATGCTACCTGGCTATGCCAGCCCGTTCACTCTCTCTGGACTGCAGTAACTAACAGACTGTCTTCAATCCTGGACTGCAGAGTTCCACTGTCTCCTAAACTCTGTCTTCTAGGAGTTATTTCAGATACCCCCATCCCTCTCAAATATAAAACCTCAGTCCTTGTCTCTCTAGCTGTCGCTAAGAAAATAGTCTTTCAAAACTGGAAATCGAAATCATCTTGTCATATCAACCATTGGACTAATCTAATCACAGAATTCATTTTGACAGAAGAAACCATTGCGCATAAAAATAATAATATATCTGCCTTTAAAGAAACCTGGAAACCATTCATAGTCTCTCTACAAATTCAACAGTTAATGTGAACCAAGTGCATTCCCATTACCCTCTTTTCCACCTCACCTCAACCACCCCTATCCTTACCCCCCATAATAACTAATAGACACACCTACAGATATACCAACCCTACACTCATAAATTCTCGCCTGTCTGTCTGTCTGTTTCTGTCTGTGTGTTTGTCTATGTCTGTCTCTGTCTGTTTGTTTGTCTGTCTCTCTGTTTTTCTGTCTCTATCTATCTGTATGTTTGTCTATTTGTCTGTTTATGTCTGTCTATGTCTGCCTGTCTCTCTGTCTGTATATGCGTACCCAGCTGGTGTGTACCCCCCCTGAAATCCCCTTTTTTAAATTTTTTTTTATTTTTATGTTTGTTAAATCTTCATATGAATAAAAATAAAGTTGTCCTCCGAAGTCGGGGTGGTGGTGGCTGGGCTTAAAAAAACAAACAAAAAAAAAAAAACGTCGCTCATTTGGAAGTAATTTCTTCTTGATTCAGCAGAGAGTAGCACTGCAAATTGTAATGTCTGTAAAGCCAAAGTTTCAAGAGGTGGATGTAGTATTTCGAATTACAATATGACAAATTTAATCAAGCATCTTCAGAAGCATCATGCAAAAGAACACATGGAGTTCACGCAAGTTAAGCGGAAAAAGGATGATCCGTCAAAGCAGATGACCCTGACCCTGCCCGCCCCCTTGCCTGCCCCCGGACCTGCCCGCGGAAACACCCCCCCAGAGGGGGAGAACCGGGTGCAGGACAAAGGGGGACGGGGGAGAGGGCACGGAGGTGAGTGTCACCCGCGGCCCTGGAAGGTTTACAGGTTTATGTCATTGGTGACGTCTATATTCTTAGACATGGTTGTTCCATTGGTTGTTGCAATGTTGCATTGCACTTTTTTTTGATGAGTGCAAGGTTTACTGTTTAATTAATTTTGCATTGTGTTCCAAGAGTTCTAATTTAAGATTCACTTTAAAATATTGCGTTTCTTTCAGAAAATAATTGAAATGAATAATTGCAGTACAGAGGGGGGGCACGGTGGCTTAGTGGTTCGCACGTTCGCCTCACACCTCCAGGGTTGGGGGTTCGATTCCCGCCTCCGCCTTGTGTGTGTGGAGTTTGCATGTTCTCCCCGTGCCTCGGGGGTTTCCTCCGGGTACTCCGGTTTCCTCCCCCGGTCCAAAGACATGCATGTTAGGTTGATTGGCATCTCTGGAAAATTGTCCGTAGTGTGTGATTGCGTGAGTGAATGAGAGTGTGTGTGTGCCCTGCGATGGGCACCCCGTCCAGGGTGCCCATCGCACAGGCAGTAGAAAATGAGTGAGTGAGTGAGAATTGCAGTACAGTGATGCCTCGAGATACGAGTTTAATTTGTTCCGTGACTTTGCTCATATCTCAAATTGCTCGTATCTCAAAATAATTTTCCCCGTTTAAATGAATTGAAATCCCATTAATCCGTTCCAGCTCGCAAAATTCCACTCCAGTTGTTTTGTTTATGTGTTTTGAATATGAAAAATTTACAGTACCTGTATTTATAAATGACAAATATTGTATAAAAACATACAGTAATAAAAGAGAATGTTAAAAAATCAAACTGGTTTTACTTTACGGAAGATGCGCACGGAGGTTGAGGAGGAATTTTGTCTCGTACGTACACTTTTGCTTTCGTTCACTTACTCGCTACTGTACACTCTTAATGCTACTTTACACTTAAATGGAACTTAACTAAACTTCACTAAAATTAACAAACTTAAATCAAGCATCGCGTTAGTTCTGGCAGGCCGTGCATCAGCTGTTAATCAGCTGTCCACGACGCGCACCAATCCGGTTACGACATCCATATTACCCAACCATTTAAATTCCCATTCATAGAGCCGCTCTAGCGCTTCGCTGCTGCTGCGATTTAAACTCCCTCCTCCAACCCTGACTCCACCATGCCGGAAACCCATGGACGGGCGCGTGGATTCTTGCCCAGAACAGAACCATACCGCCAACACTAACTGTATGCATATCATCTAATAAATTCTCATTTGACAAAGTGGTCCTGACTGAACTGAAATTCTCTTAACTGAACTAATTGCTACAATTTCTGTTTTCTTTACATTAATTTTGCTTAATTTTCTTTATCGCTTTTCTCTTCACTTGTTTTTTCCTTTTTTTGTCACTCTTTCCTCACTAACATCTGCCAGTCGTTTTAATAAAAACCTGTCCGGTCGGCATATCAGATGCGCTGTAGTCGCACAAGTTTAAATTTTTTAACGGATCCAACGCTCAAAACGGATCCGAAAATTACTTATCCACAGTTGGTCGGCACCTCATGCAGCCCCTTTGCGACTCTCCATAGGAAATGAATGACTTCCTGTTTATCTGCCGTCGTTTGTCGTGTGCAGTGGAAAGGCAGCTTTAACCGAGTGAGACGCGGGAAGCTGAGGCGGGGGAAACAAAGCACACGTGGTTGTTGGGGATCTTTTTGGCGGCGGCCAAAATTTGCTCGTCTCTGAAGCCAAATTTTGGCCAAATCACAGCTCGTATCTCAAAAAATTCGTATGTCAGAGCACTCGTATCTCGAAGCATCACTGTATATATGGTTTAGATCAGGGGTGTCAAACTCAGGTGTAATTATATTTGTCCTGCGAGATCATATCAAATGTGCATTACAGCTGGCTAGCCGCATGCTCCGCTAAAACTACAAATCCCAGAATGCCTTGCCACTATATTTACGCGTTGTCACGAACAGCAAGCACCCCTCATTCTCTGTTGACAGTCGTTAACAACCATGCTACAGTCACATCGGGCAAGTTAACTCCACCCTCCACAAAAATGGCCAAACGAAATATGGACAATAGGAGCTTTCAAGACAGGTGGGAGGCAGATTATCTGTTCACGAATATAAAGGACAGACCTGTTTGTCTTGTGTGCGGAGCTAACGTGTCTGTAACGAAAGAATATAACATAAGAAGACACTAGTCGAAAAGTTGGATTTTCATTGAATGAAATTATTATTTTTGGTTGTTTTGTTGTTGGTTTTGAAAAAGATCCACTTCAAAAAGGAATGTAAAATGATACAGTGAAAGGCATAATGTATTTTATTTATTTAAATAAGAAATGAACATCACTGATGTGTCTTTTATTTCAAATGTAATTTCTTATGTGTTTGTAATATCAAGCTCTGGTTGTTCCAAATCCTGTGTTCAAGCAAAACTAAAGTTTGTTTCCATATGAAAAAGGTTGAACATTACATATCAGTTGCAGTTAATTTTTCAATAAATATTCAGTTTGGCCCATGACTTTATCTCAGTTTTATATTTTGGCCCACTGTGAATTTGAGTTTGACACCCACTGGCATTTTTGTATTTCTTTACCAGAAACAAATAAATCTTAACAACTAAAGGAGTTGTATACATTCTTTAGTTGTAAAGGTAGAAAGGAGCACAGATATCGGATCGGTATGGTATCTGCCGATACTGGCAAACTCTGGTATCGGAATCGGATCAAAAGAGAAAAAGTGGTATCGGTGCATCCCTAGTAATATGCACCTTCAAGTTATGAACTTACATGCTCTTTTGAATTTTTGGCCTATACCTGCTGTCAGACCCTTTTTGATTTAATAGCTTACATCAGTTTATGGTAATGATTCTTTTAGCAAGGTACAAGACAATAATTCAAAGGAGCATGCTGAATGAATTCAGGCTCTCTGTGCTTACAGCCACACATGTCTATATCTTTGCATCTATACTCCCAGATGAGCCCTGGGTCTAATGTGTTTTATGAATACATGGAGTACATTATCTTCTGTTAGGTTCCTCTTTTATCATTCTTTCATAGACAGTCTTGGCTGCGTGTGATTGTTTCTTGGTGTATGACCAATTTTCACTTGAGATTCAGTTCATGGACAGATGACTTCATTGTAACAGTCACATTTCAGTGTCCTGGCAAAGATTTAGCAATACAAGCCCAAAGAATGATACTACCACCACCATTGCCCCTTTTCCACCGAGGCAGTTTGAGTGCTGGTTCAGAGCCAGAGCCTAAATTAGAACCATTTCTTTTTCTTTTTCGACACCCAAAGCACCGGCTCTGAACCAGGAAAAGTGGTTCTTAAGTAGCACCAAAATGTTGCTGGTCTAGACTTAAGAACCGCTTGTGTCAGGGTCTGTGGGTGGGGCTACTGTTAGAGCATTTGATAATGTACCTTTAGTATACCAATGTTTAATACACTTTTACTTTACCGCAATATGATCAATTATCAGCACACATGACAGTTTGCCGCTGCTGCGCTAACGTTGCTGGGAAACGTGACACGTATACAGTGACGTCAGACTTGGCTCTGTGATGGCTCTCTAGCCAATGGAAAGGCAAACCGGTTCTTAGAAGGTTCGCCAGTGGAACCAACTTTGAACCAGCACTAGCTCTGAACCAGTACCTGGTTCTTTTTGGTGGAAAAGGGGTACATGTTTCACAGAAGGTACAGTATAAGATTCTTATGCTGGAATTTAGTATTTCCTTTCTTCAAAAAGTTTTATTTTGGTCTCATTCTTCCACATATTATTTTTCCATTAGTAAACTTAATGGGCAGCAATGTTCTTTTTTGGAGAGTTCTTCTTGCAACTCTGCCTTGCACACCAAGGTTTTTCAGTGTTCACCTATTGGCAGACTCATGAACATTAACATTAGCTAAAGTAAAAAAGGGCTTTAATTTCTTAGAAGTTCCTTTCTGAGCAAACAGACTATTACATGTCTTGCTTTTGGAGTGACTTTTGTTGCTTGACTACTTCTAGGGAGGGAACCAATGGTCCTAAATTTATTCCATTTGAACAGAATTTGTCTGACTATTGATTTTTGGAGTCTAAACTTTTTAGAGTTGATTTTGGTATTCATGGACAGGCATTATAATGGTTTACAGTAGATCCTCCCTCTCTGATCAATACAATTTTAAATGGAGAACTATCCAGATTAATGGGAGTGAAAAAACATATGGCCCATATAACAAAAACAGCCTTCTTCCACCCTAGAAATATTGCGAAGCTAAAAAACATCCTATCTCTATATGATGCTGAGAAGCTATTTCATGCATTCATGACCTCCAGACTAGACTATTGTAATGCTTTACTAGGGGATTGTCCTGCATCCTCAATAAATAGGCTATAGTTAGTCCAAAATGCAGCTGTTGGAAGTTCTTACCAGGTCAAGAATATATGATCATATAACCCCAGTTTTATCATCCCTTCATTGGCTACCAGTTAAGTTTAGAATTGATTACAAACTGCTGCTACTTATGTACAAGGCTCTAAATGGTTTAGCTCCTATTTATCTAACCAGTCTTCCAACATGCTACAATCCATCATGCTCTTTGAGATAACAAAATTTCAGACTCCTTGTATTCCCCAATATGTCAAAGTCTACTAAAGGCGGTAGAGCATTTTCGTATTTAGTTCTCAAACTTTTGAATAGCCTTCCTGACAGTGTTCAGGGCTCAGACACACTCCCGCAATTTAAATGTAGATTAAATGCATACAGTATCTCTTTAACCATCCATACACATAATACATTACATAACCCTGTGCTTCAGTAGATCTGATCAAATGCACATTATCATCTAGTGATAAACAGCAGCTAGGCTAATTCCTCTCCATTTGTTTCTTTTTTACTACCCATCTCGAGGCATCCAGAGATTGTGCGAGTTCCAGTTATGTTCTGCTTTATTAAAACTTTGGACCTTCAGTGAGTAGAGGCCAACCCTGTGAGGATCCTGAGGCATCTAGAGATGTACCAACTACAGTTATATTCTGTTTTATGAGGATTCACATATTCAAAGCGGAGATGCCAATTACTTGTGGTCTTTGATGACAACAACCTCCTAATCAATTCACAATTGTTGGACTGCATATGACTGTAAAAAAATAACTTTATGCACAATAACACTCTCCAGTGTTTATAACAATTTATAACACCCTCCACTGTCACTAAAATGAGGATTGGTTTCCTTTTGAGTCCTCTCAAGGTTTATCTCTTTTACAGAACACTCCCTCATGGCTATGGGAACGGTCCTTGTGGAAGTGGTTTCTGAAGCTCTGTGTGAAATCAAGCCAATCTTTGAATTGGCTAAGGAGGTCATATGATGAAGAGGAGCACACCAGAAAGACCATAAAATGGCATCAAGGTCACATTACTCCAGCTTGCATAAGTCCTGTAAAACCCAGGACCGACGGGTGGGGTCTCAGTCGAGGTTATGTTACCTGATAAGGGTGTGCAGAGAGAACCAACCCACAGTAGCACAAATCTCCTGGAGGGGAATGTCCAGATTACTTGAAAGGCCAATATACCTTGTGGAGCAAGCCATAATCACTAAAGGCAAGCCACACAGAGCACCTTATAATCTTAGGAGATAGCTACCTCTACCTTGCATAAGGTGCTGCTTGGAGACCTGATTGCTTTGTTGTGCCTGCCAAAGCAGACAGAAGGGATAGAATTTACCCCATGCGCTCGAGCAAACTCTAGCACTGTACCAACAGGGCAGTGAACTAGATCCTGATGACACAGATTACACCAGAGGTTTAATGTAGTCTCTACAACCTCATTTGGGAGACAGGAGTCTAGGATCTGGTCTTCCTCAGGGGCCAGACAAAGAGGTTCCAAATCTCAGGGCGGGGGTAAAGAATCAGCCCCTGTGCCTAAGAGAGGAGGTTCTTCCTGATGGGAATCTACCAAGGAGCACTGTCTTGAAAGAAAATTGGGTCCAACAGCCAATGAGTTGGGTCAATGAGGAGCCGTTCAGCATACCCTAGCTAGGACACCTGTAAGCCAAGCTATCATGGAAAGTGTACAGACAAAGCTTCAGAAGCACCTGATCATACCCTCTGGAATGTAAATTGCTTTCAGCGAGAAAAACCTGGTCTCGTCCTAGGGCAAGATCTGGTTCACTAACCTGAACAGATTGCCTGAAGATGGGGGCTGTGTTTCTACTGCTTAAACACTTCCTCCTCAAACCCAGGAGCTACTTTTATGTGATCCCCTACGTCAATCATTATGGCAGCCATCTTCAGGCAATCTGTGTGCCTTGAAACAGGAGCTCATCCAAATTCCATGGGCAGGGTAGATATCTATGACCATTCCCAACCTGAGAGGGAGGCATCCGTTGGAAGAGCCTTGCGACAATTACATGCCCTAACACTGGGACCCAAGGTGAGAACCAGGATCTATCCACATAAGAAGGGTACAAAGCCTGAGACACGTAACCCATGTGGGCAAGCACAGCATCTTGATGCCACATCCCTTGATTGAGCCAATGTGAGACAGTCAGCCTGATGCACTGCCTTGACAGACCTGGAACTCCAGCCTGGAATGCAGCCAGGCGGGAGCAGATATTGCAAAGAACAATTGCTCGCAATGCACCCTTGAGAACCGACCACTCACCATGATAAAGAAGAAAAGACCCTAGTCTTTATATACAGTGTTTGTATATAAAGAAAATTTATGAACCCTTTAGAAATTTCTGAATAAAAATGACCCAAAACATCATCAGGTTTTCAAAGTGAACACAATCAAACAATCAGCCAACAATATTATACTTTTTAATTTAATTATTGGTAAAAGAGTCCTTTAGTTGATTGCAAGTTACCTTTTATTTCTATTTATTGTCATCTCATTGACTGAAGTCAGATGGACTCTAATTTGACCTTGAAATTAAGTACTAAACCTAGAGGTTTACATACGTTTGGCATACTTTTTTACATACTTACATACTTTTCACAAATATATAATATTGGAACATTTTTCTGAATAAAAAATTAACAATTATTATTTATCTTCATCTGTTTTTGGCACTTGTGTGAAAGACAAGGGTGTTTGGGTCATATTTATGCAGAAATATAGAAATTTCTAAACAGTTCACAAACTTTCAAGCGACACTGTATCTTCTTTTGCCCTAGTCTTAGAATATAGTAGTGAAGTAGTGAGTGATCTGCTGGCCTTTTATGTAGGTGTCCTGAGGGCCATATGTGCATTTGTGCTAGATGAAGCCAAGAGTGCTTTTCTTTTTTGCCTCAGTTACAGGCATCTTGGTGGTACAGCCAAGCCTAGTTCCTCAGCTAGAGCCTTCTACAAGTTGCTAGTGAATTGCTGTATCTTTAATGGGCTGCTTGTGCAGCGGATGTTAATGTGTGGGTGGCCCTACTTTTTGGTGTGATGCAGCTTTTTCAGGATGTGGTAAATTTATTGACAGATAGAGGGAGAGAACCCTCTCTGTGTTCTATAAGGGAAATTCAACAACGTTGGGGAGCATGGCTTCTCTTCTAGTAGACAGTATAATTATCCTCTCTGATGGTGTGGCTGTAAGCCAGTTGGGCCTTATGTAGGCAGATGATGTTGAGCTCCCTGTCATAAACAGCAATTTTGCATGCATCTGCAGGTCAGCAGTAGGGCCAAGACACATGGTCTTGATGTTCCAACTTGTGAAATGAAGAGCTGGAATCTTCTTTCTATTTAGGTTTTTGCCTGGAGTGGTGTTTGTGGTCCATGTCCAGGACAGCACCTTACTGACTGGGGGCTGTTCAGCTCAGGTGGGCAGTAGCTGTCTAGTGAGATGTAATGATCTCTCAGAAAGTCAGAAATGACATCTGGCACTCATTTCCTTCACCGATCCACATTAAAATCCACATTGAATTTTGCAAGTGACGGAATCAGAGTCTAGGGTTACATTCTTTTGGGACTATGAAAATATCAAGACAATTAAGGGATCCTTAATGGGTCCAGTTCAGTATGTCTAGGTAGTTGTTATGAAAACTTTTAAATGAAGAAGTGTTTGGTGTTGGCATGGTGTGCTTCTGCTAAACTTTAACTTGGGCACGGCTAGGTGAGTCAGGAAGATTCAGAAGATAAGACAAAAAAGGTAAACAAATCTTTGTGTGAATTTTTGAAACCAGCTGGAGAAGGGATGTTATGATGCAGAACATTGACCAAAATCCTAGCAACAGCCCACTCAGCACAGTCTGGCATTTAGTGGAGAAAAAAGACAGAGGATCTGCTTTGGCAGTGTTTGGAGTCTCTGCATAAGGCTCTGGATCAGAACCATGTCTAAATACTCTGAGTGGGAAAGAGATAAGAGTATTCCAAATATACCCTGTTTCAGAGAGCCTGAGCCCAAGGTCTGGTAAAATTGTTTCAATGCTAAAAAGTTAAAGGGTGTTAAGTGGTATTTAGGTTACAAGTCCAGAAACTCTTATTATTTGTATTTGGTTACATCCTTAAATTACAAGTGGTATTTTGTGCTGTGCAGATAAACTAAGGGCCTTTTTACACCTGGTCACTTCCTGTGTTTTCTCTGATCCGATAGCTATCTGATTTGTTAAAACTGTTCCATTTACATTAGGCCACATAAATGCGTCTTGGCGAATCGGATATCAATCCAATCTTTCTATTCCCGCCCAAAATGCAAATATATTTTACCTCATTTCTGGGGTAATTGAAATGGAACACGCTTTGGAAGACGAAAAAACTTGTTACGGCGGTTATGCTACAAAAAACAGCATTTACTGTTTGCTGCATTTTCGCTGGCAGCAGCAGTGCATTTTAAGACCCAACGAGACACCTGGGTGAAAGATCACTTGCGAGTGACGTACTTCCATCTGTATAACACCATGTCGCTTGTGTCTCTGCAGGTGCAGGTGAGGACACATTTGAGCTGCACTCAGTGGAACTGGAGCTGGAGGCCGTGGGGAAGCAGATCCGTGACCTACAGGTGAAGCAGGCTGAGCTGCGGGAGCAGAAAGCCGCGCTGGAAGCTTCCCAGTCGGTCTCTCACCTGTCTCATTCCCGGCATGAAAACACTACTCCCTCCACCTCTACTCTGTGTATTTCTCTGTCCAGGCCCAGCGCACCCAGGAACCGGCCTGCCCAGATGCTGTTCACTCTGGTGCCAGGGTACCGCAGACCCTGGGTGCAGCAGCGGAAGATGCGAGCCGAGCGCCGGTCAAGGACCTCTCCCCCTCCTCTGCCACCGGTTTTCGAGATCCCCAGCTGGAACCGCTTCACCCCCCCTTCACGAGACGAACCGCGACGCTGTGATCATCGGAGACTCCCTCGTCCACCACGTCCATGCTACTGTGGCTAAAGGTAAGGCTCGCACTCACTGCTTACCTGGTGCTCGTGTTCTTGATGTCGCTGCACAGGTACCTTGGGCCGTGAGCAGGAACACTGGAGCTGTGGTTCTTCATGCCAGCACAAACGACACCAGCCTGAGGCAGTCGGAGATCCTGAAGAGGGACTTCAACACCCTGGTGGAGACGATTTGCAGCACAGCACCCACGACAAGGATCATCGTGTCTGGTCCGCTTCCCACGTACCAGCGAGGAATCGAAAGGTTCAGTAGACTTTTTGCTTTAAATGAATGGTTACAGTCATGGTGTCAGGCTCAGAATTTACTCTTTATTGATAACTGGAATGTTTTCTGGGAGCATCCTAGGCTATTCCGTGCTGATGGCCTTCACCCCAGCAGAGTTGGAGCGGAGATCCTCTCGGACCACATCTCCAGGGCGCTGCATACCTTCTGACTGGTAAACTACGAATTAAATCTAAATCTAAATTTCAATAGCCATCCTTCACCTCATCACATTGACACAAATGCACACATAGCTCATCCTATAGAAATACTACTGTCTGTTCCCCGAGTAGTGAGATCAAAAAGTAAATGCATGAGAAGTTTTCGAAATAATCTTACCGTAATTAGACCAGAAAAATGCCAAAGGAACAAACAAAAACAGTTCCTAATGTTTGGGCTTCTGAATATTAGATCACTTGCACCCAAAGCACTTATTGTAAATGAAATCATCTCAGAAAATAGCCTTACTGCATGCTGCCTTACTGAAACTTGGATTAAACCAAATGATTACATCAGTCTAAATGAGTCTACCCCATCAGGATATACAGTATGAGCACATGAGGATACATGAGCCTCGTCAGACTGGTGAGGTGTGATATAGATATCATACCTCAAAGTGATGACATCACAGACCATTACCTCATAAAGTGCACACTACCTGTGATTTCCTTACTGTTACCCAGAGAACACAGTATAGATTTAATTCTTTTGAATTGCTTGTTCTTAATGTTACACTCTCGCACATGCACATGAAAAAAATCACTGATGTCTCTTGCTCTAGCGACCATGTACAGACCCCCAGGGCCCTACACTGATTTTCTTAGAGAATTTGCAGATTTTCTTTCAAACGTATTGTTTAACTTTGATAAAGCATTAATTGTAGGAGACTTTAACATTCACGTTGACCATACAAATGAAGCTTTAGGACTCACAGTTATGGACCTACTAAACTCATTTGGGCTTAAACAAAACATCACTAGAGCAACTCATCGTCTTAATCATACACTAGATTTAATAATATCACACGGAAAAGATGTCACCAATATAGATATCATACCTCAAAGTAATGACATTACAGACCATTACCTCATAATGTGCACACTACCTGTAGAACAGACTAACTGTGTCTCATCATGTTATCGACTTGGTAGAACTATTATTCTGACCACTAAAGACAGATTCACAAATAACCTGCCTGATCTGTCTGGACTTCTTACTGTACCCTTAAACACAAACAATCTAGAAGTAATGACGAACAGCATAGGCGCTATATTCACCAGCACATTAGACAACGTTGCCCCCATCTGATTAAAGAAAGTTAGAGACAAAACACCTGCACTGTGGTATAATAGTCACACTCACACCCTCAAGAGAGAGTAACCTCGAGCGAAAGTGGAGAAAAACTAAATTAGAGGTTTTTAGAATTGCGTTTAAGGACAGTATGTCCAGCTATAGACAGGCTCTAAAAGCTGCTAGGGCTGAGCACCTGAGCAAACTCATAGAAAATAACCAGAGCAATCCCAGGTTTTTATTTAGCACAGTGGCTAGATTAACAAAAAAAACAGAAAGCCAAACACATTATTCCATCACAGTTCAGTAGTGAGGATTTTATGAGATTCTTCACTGATAAAATTAAAAGCATCAGGAACAAAATAGCCCCCGGTCCAAAGACATGCTTGGTAGGTTAATTGGCATCTCTGGAAAAATTGTCCCTAGTGTGTGATTGCGTGAGTGAATGAGAGTGTGTGTATGCCCTGCGATGGGTTGGCACTCCGTCCAGGGTGTATCCTGCCTTGATGCCCGATGACGCCTGAGATAGGCACAGGCTCCCCGTGACCCAAGGTAGTTCGAATAAGCGGTAGAAAATGAGTGAGTGAGTGAACAAAATAGAACAAAATAGGTGATGTTCAACATGTGAGGGCATCTTGTGACCCAGTCTCACCTAAAGCTCTACACTCAACAACTACAGTGCTTTACAAGTACAGGACAGGAAGAGCTAGATAAGCTTATTACTACAGCTACACCACCAACTTGTTCACTAGACCCCATTCCAACTAAATTACTGAAAGAAGTGTTACATAAAGCCGGTGAGCCTCTTCTCAATATTATTAACTCCTTGCTATCTTTAGGTTATGTCACTAAATCTTTCAAGTTGGCAGTTATTAGGCCCCTTATTAAGAATCCTAATTAACCATCAAATTACAGACCTATTTCCAGAGGTGGGTAGTAACGAGTTACATTTACTCCGTTACATTTACTTGAGTAAGGTTTTGAAAAAATTATATTTCTAGGAGTAGTTTTAAATCACTATACTTTTTACTTTTACTTGAGTGGATTTGTGAAGAAGAAACTGTACTCTTACTCCGCTACATTAGGCTACAATGATCTCGTTACTTTTCTTTTTACCTCTTTGGTATTCTACGCATCAATTTTAATGTTTAATTTTGACAGATAGAGAAACTTCCGCTAAGGCTCTACCACGTGACTGTTTCACCAATCAAACGTAGTTGTGCAGTCTCGTCACGTTACCATACTCAATCTCAGCAGCGGGACGGGATAGTTAGCAACACAAACATGTCAGAATCAACCGTCGGCAATGCAGACACAAACGAGGAGGAAAACCCGCACCCCTGGCCTCATATTGAAAGCATGTTTACCGTAGTAAAAGTGCGAGAGAGCAGCTACTGTACATTATGAGGTGTCTTCTGTGTCTGCCAAAGCAGATAGGCGCATGTTTGTCTTTTAGGTTACATATGACCATGGGCGTCACTAGGCCCTTTTTCTGCCCAGCCCCCCAAAAAAATTATTTGATTAATCATTTTTTGATCGCTTCAATCCCATTTTAAAACGCATGTGAAGCGGAGACAAGCTGCGTCATGTTTCGGCTCCTCCCCTGAACTGAGTCTGCATGGATTCAGCGCGTTTTTCAATTCGCAGGGACGCCGAGCAGAGCGAACATCAGAGAGTACAAGGTGTGTGCTTTTATTGATGGATTGCTATGATATGACATCTGCATTGGTGCAGTTCTTGTAATTGCAGTTTACTGGACCAATACACAGTTCGGTTTCTCGTCCAATGCGTCTTCGCTGCGTTCAACTTCAGCCCTTATCACAGTGTGATAGTTGTTTTTTCTTCAAACAAAAATGAAGCGATTAACACCCATGAAAACATACTTTAGAAAACGACCATGATTTATTTTAATTGACCTTTTAAAATGTAAAACATTATTGTGTATTTCGGCATTACAAATATGCAGCCATGCACAGAAATGATTAGACACACATCATTATATTGTCTGAAAGCACTAAAGGGCAGAGAGAGAAACATCATTAATTTTTTACAGTGAAATACACGGAATAGTGGATTGCAATAAGGTTAGTAGTATACAACCCTACCCTGGGGGCTGAGCCCCCCTAAAATGAAAATTCTAGAATCGCCCCTGCATACTGTATGACAGAGCTCTCAAGTCTTCACCGTGAGACACGCATTTCAGTCAGTTCACACCTTGTATTTCTTACGCTGAAAAGTAAGGGAGAACTTTTTCTGCGATATACTATTGGATTAATGGACGAGGCACAGTACACAGAACAGTTTTGTCTAGTTCAACTGTTTCGAGTTTTTTTATGTGCTCAACTTTACTCAGCGCCGCAAGAGCCGACAAACAGATGACATCAGACGTGTTGTTTCTTAGGCCACAGTTAGTCCAGAATGCAGCTACCAGAGTTCTTACCAGGACAAGAAAATATGATCATATAACCCCAATCATCTCTACACTGGCTACCTGTTAAGTTTAGAATTGATTACAAACTTCTGCTACTCACGTACAAGGCTCTTAATGGTTTAGCTCCGATGTATCTAACTAGTCTTCTAGCATGTTACAATCCTTCACACTCTCTGAGATCACAAAACTCAGGACTTCTGGTAGTTCCCAGAATATCTAAGTCTACTAAAGGCGGTAGAGCGTTTTCATATTTAGCTCCCAAACTTTGGAATAGTTTTTCTGATAGTGTTCGGGGCTCAGACACACTTTTCCAGTTTAAATGTTGATTAAAAACTCATCTCTTTAGTCAGGCATACACATAATACATCCCATAATATTGTGCACTATTATATCAGACTTGCACATTTTATGAACTGAAGATATGTTAATCCCTTTCCACTGCTTCTCTCTTTCTACCCATCCCAAGGGATCCAGAAATTGTACCAGCTCCGATCGTCTTCCGTGCGACGAAGATTTTGGACCTCCACTGTGATGAGGCCGACTCTGAGAATCCTGAGGCATCTAGAGATCTACCAGCTCCAGTCAGACTATGCGTTACTAAAGAGATGTGAACTCCATGTGCTCTTTTGCATCTATATAACATTTGTTTGCCTGTATATTTATATTCACACCCTCCAGTCTTACCCATATGAGGATGCTTTCTCCTTTAACTCTGGTTCCTCTCAAGGTTTCTTCCTTTACCGTCTAAGGGAGTTTTTCCTTGCCACTGCTGCCTGTGTCACCTCAGACTTGCTCATTGGGGATAAATACATACACATTGTGAACTAAATCTATCTAATATAAATCTTGAATTTTGTATTCTATTAATCTTTATATTATTCTTTATATTAACCTTTTGTTCTATGTTTATGTTCTGTAAAGCTGCTTTGAGACAATGTCATTTGTAAAAAGCGCTATACAAAATAATTTGAATTTGAATTTGAACATTAAAACCCTCCGAAGAGTGTTACTCTGCTAGAAAAGGAATAAAATTAACTGCAATAGAAAAATAAAGAATGTAATAAACGCAAGTGACAGCGTAAACTATTAACCAAAAAGAGAAAATAAAAAACAGGCACAAAAATAAATAAATAAATAAATAAATGCAAGATGTTAGTCTTCTGCTGTTATAGCCGATCTTCCTCAAAGTCTTCCCTAGGCCTATTTTTGAGCATCTTGCTTGAAAACAACATGCTCAAATTAATATGAGTATATCTCCAAAACTACAAGGTTTATTCTGGTACCAAAATCAAGACAACATATGTGAGACTGCTTCAGAAGTGTTAAAATAAGTTTATATTACCAGGTCAGAGTAAGAGAAAATGGAATACAGCAAAAAAAAAAAAAAAAAAACTTCCACCTGACAAAATTTTATCTTAGAGATCTTAGAGAGTATATCTCTTGGAATTCATGCAGTGAAAACCTGAAAACTCAATATCTATTTTATCTTTTATATATTTATCTGGCACATTTTATCTTACTATTAATTGTTTCAAGTTTCATTTATCTATTGTGTATCAGAGGTATTATTGAGAGGTTTTTATGCGCACTCTCCGGTGCCATGTTGGCTCATGTTGGTACACCTCTGTATCTGAGTTTTCTCAACTATCAAACTATACAACTTAATTTATATTTATATGTCACTATAGGTGTTCATTCCATTCAAATATAACTATTTAGGGTTTGTTTTGGAATCTCCCCACCATACCATACAGTAAATGCAGTATTGTGCGTCATGCCAAAGCTGAATGTGCTTTTGGGTTGAGGTGAGCTCTGAGAATCTCAGCTTTCTGGATCAAGCGTTTATTTGTAACTTGTAATGGGCAAATTCTTGGGTCAGTTTTGTTACACAATGTTTATGTATATTTTCTGTCTGTTTTCAGGAAGAAAGTTTGGTCTTGGGGCGAGTAGACGCATTCCAATTTACACGACTACTCTCTTAGTCCATTCTGGTCTCCAAATCGATCCATTTTTCTTTCCAAAGCAGTGAGCTTCTCCATGACGTTATCCAAAGCAGTGAGCTTCACCATGATGTTATCCATATTGCGGTTAATAGTCCCAGCCTCAGTGACCGCCCTGCCCACTGCATCAATCATGACGGGCAGCTTTGGGAGGTTTTGGACAGCTGTTACCGTTTTCTGATTTCCTCGATAAACCAGGGCAATGCCTAATCCAATCAGCAGAACTCCTGTTATCATGGTTCCGAATAAGTAGATATCGTCAATGTCCTCCACGGAAAGAGCCGCCAGACACACAAACCGCCACCTCTCCCACGCATCCATCGTATAGCCAGCTGCAAACGTTCCGGCAGGGCAGTCAGGTTCCCCTGAACCCAAGCTTCTCGATGGTGTCAATTGCGTTGAGAGACCAGTTTATCAAATCCAGATTTTAGTTTGGAGAGCAGTGCAGAGAGAGTCTCTCAAAGTATAAGACAATAGACGAGACGAGAGGAACAAACCAGGGAAAGTAAGGGGGAGGGAGAGGGAGAGAAAATGCGACTGCCTTCGTTTAGAGCCAGAAGAAAAGGGGGTTTTTATTTTTGAGTAAATCATACAGGTATATATGCTGCTGAAAGGATTTTATTTGGACTGGCATAAGCAATGTTATTGAACCCTAAAAGTAAAACTCTTTGGTAATTAGGGTGCAAAAATGTTAAGGGCTGTCATCTAAATCAGGATCAGTAAGTGTGACTTCAATCAGTGATGCAGTATGAACAGTACATGTTATAGATTTGCAGTAGCAGATAATATTGAAGGAAATCTCAACATGAGATCTCAAAATCTCTTTCTGGTGGAAAGTGTGTGATTAAACATAGTGAGTGAAGTACTTTGACTTTCAAGAAGTAGCATGCATCCAAAATGTGTTCCAATATGTACTTTAACATTTCCCCAATGAGGCCTGAAGCAATGTGCAAATATTTACCAAAGCACTAACATCAAAGCATGTAAAATGATGAGGGATAAAAACTGCAAAGTATAGTTGCCTGTACTTTTCTGGATAACACTGATATAAGTGAAAGATGATCAGACAGAATGTAACTGCTGATGGTATACAGAGCAACATTCACAAAATGATGATCCCGTTCATTCTCCCCATTTTTGCTTTAATTGGTTTCATTTTTGTTGCTAAGGAAACAGTGGGAACACATTGGAAACCATTACAGGTTTTATACTGGTCTCAAGGGAAGAAGTTACTGCATGGTTCCGAGTCTGATAAACATAACCACCTTAATGGGTAGAAAGAAGTCAAACAGAATTTAAACAGTCTAAAAAAAGAGTCATGAGTGGAGTGAGGAGTGGATCTTTTTGATAGACAAATGTAATAACTGCATAAACAAACTGCAAATTCTTAAAAAAAATGATATGCATAATCTTATCCACCAGTAAGGTATTAGACCATGGTTTTTGGTTTCTCACTTTCAAAACATTACTGACTATTTCCTTTTGATACCATGGCAAGCTGGATCTTGTTAAAAATCTAAAAAGCAAAAAAGAGTTAAATTACTTTAATTACTTAATTCGCCCTGTGATGGGTTGGCACTCCGTCCAGGGTGTATCCTGCCTTGATGCCCGATGACGCCTGAGATAGGCACAGGCTCCCCGTGACCGGAGGTAGCTCGGATAAGCGGTAGAAGATGAATGAATGAATGAATGAATAATTACTTAATTCCTCAATTTTCCACAATACATGTACTGTAGTCTGGTGATCAGTTAGTTACTTTAGAGATGGCTTGGGGCTGTGTATGGGCCACCTGATGTTTCTACTGCTTTATTTCCACTCTGCTGTTTGCGTTTTATTGTTATTGCTTAGTCTGTCTTCTGTCTCTGATTCCCCTTTTGCCATTAAAAAGACTGAAAATGAAATTGAAAGATTGTAGTTTGTAGGAACTCACTCGAGAGTCGAAGACAGCGTGGTGATAATAAAGATCCTGACAATATCCTCTGGTGTAATGATCAGACATTTTGGATTCATACTTTTGTTCTATCCATCCAGGACAATTCATCCAAATTCTAAAAACTCTTCACTGTTACTTCCTGTTCAGGCATTTTATCAAGTACATGGTCACAAATGTAATTTCCAATGAACCATGTAGGATTTTCAGGGAGAAATATGCCAATGCAGCAGTTTTTACCATATCAATGGTAGAGAAAATAGATTTGAAAAACATTTTTGCATTCTGACAGGATTTGACAGGATGCCACTGTAGATTAAAATGCATCATTAAACAGAGTGGGCCAAACAATTTAATGTCTTTTTCCTATGTTTCTTTTTGTTTGATATGGTTTCCTCATGACTGCTTGCTGTTAGATAACATTTCAGATAAAAATGTAAAAAGTGTAAACATTTTTATGTATAAAGTTTAAGCGTTAGTTGCATAGTAATCATAATGTTTACTGCTTAATAACTTCATGATCATAAACACCCTTCATTATGACAGTAGATGAAGAAACAAACAAAGTCAAATAATACAGAATCCCATTTTGGTTTTACATGAAAAAGGAGTAAAGTAAAACAATTACAACAATAACAATAAAAAAAAATAATGGAAAGGAAGTAAAAAGAAAAAGAAGAAAACAAACCACCCCCCAGCCACCCACCCAGGTCCCAGTAGTCCATTCACTTTATCCCCATGTTCATAATAAGTGCCACATGTCTGCAATAACAATCTACTTCCCTAGTGGGGATGAGATCAAATTCTGTCTTAAGGTTAAGAAGTTTCTTAAACAGTTCTTGGGAGGGATTGGATGCGCATTCTTGGTCAAGGATACCAATAGCAGAAGTGAGTACTGTAAGCTTGGCCTTATGTTTTTTTATTATAATGAGAAGAGTATGAAATAATCTGCCCCTAAGGAAAGCCTACAGTGACTCCCAAAGTAAAGATGATGTAAGATTGTTCTGATTTTCTGATTAAAAAGGAGAAACTCATCAATAGAATTAGACAGAAATTTGAAGGGGGGGGGGGGGGGGGAACCATTCTGATTCATAAAGTCAGAAAAGGATTTTGACATAGCTGACTGAGATATTGGTCATGAACTAGATCTATCTAGCATAGGGTCAAGTACACAATTCAATTCACCTCCAAAAATTAACAAATGAGAATTTAAATGAGGTATGTTACTAAGTAATGCCCTGCGATGGGTTGGCACTCCGTCCAGGGTGTATCCTGCCTTGATGCCCGATGACGCCTGAGATAGGCACAGGCTCCCCGTGACCCGAGGTAGTTTCAGATAAGCGGTAGAAGATGAATGAACGAATGAATGTTACTAAGTAATCTGTTGGAGAATTCACCATCAAATTTAGGTGCATAGACATTTACCAGCAGCAACTTTGTTTGCATTAACATGCCTACAACCATAAGATATCTGCCATTTTTATCATCAATAACATCAGTAGGTAGAAAAGTGTTTTGTGTTTTTTTATTGATCAAAATAGCAATATCCTCTTGATTTTTGAGTTAAAGTTAGAATGAAAGACATAACCTATCCAAGAAGTCTGCAGCCTATAATGATCTTTAAATTTGAGATGAGTTTCTTGCAAAAACTCCAAGTCGAAATTAAGGCGTTTTAAATGGCTAAAACGTTTACCAGGTTTAGATGGCCTACTAATGCCACGTATATTCCAGCTAATTAAATGAACAGATGCGCCTACACCAGGATTACCGGAATTCAACTTAACAGGACACATTTAAGTATAAATGAATTTAAGAACACATGAATAGTGCTAAATGGCCAGGACCCCCCCACACCCCAATACACACACACATACACACACAGACCCATGAACATATACACACCACAAAAAAAGAAAAGAAATACTGTAGAAGAAAAAAAAGTCTCCAAAAGGAAGACAACTATACAAAAACAAGAGAAAAAAACATACAGAAACAACAGAATTGTGACATCAACTCAGAGAATAGCCTGAGATTAACCTGAAGTAGAGAGATGGATGACTCCCACAGAGTCTTAATACTTAATAGTAGGCACTTCTAGTAATGTAAACCCCATTATATAACAGTAAGAGGGAGAAAACACACCCTGATATTACGGTATTACTTCAAAACAAAACACTACACGATGTTCATCATTTTTATATACTTCTTGGCCTCTTCTGCAGAAACAAAGTCTTTTTACACACCCTTATATGTGATTACGCAGACGAGCTGGAAAGAATGGACGAACCCATCCTGTTGACTCTCTCTTGCACACCGTAGAATATTCTCACAGTTTCTATAATAATGAAACCTGGCAATAACAGTGCGTGGTTGCTCACTGTGTTTTGGCTTCGGCTGAGAGGTTCTATGTGCTCGGTCTAACAGCGGTGTTTCATCTAATTTAAAAGCTTCCTTACGCAGTGTAGTGACAACTGTAGTGTTGATGACAGTATCCTCAGGAACCCCGACTATCCTAGCGTTTTTCCATCGCAACCGAGATTTGAGGTCCTCACACTTATTTTGCAGTGAAACAAACTCAGTGGTTAAGTGTGCAAGCTAGTTTTTAAGCTCAACTACATCGTCAGTACAGACGGAGACAGAATCCCCCATTTCTCCCACTGTACCACTGAGTTCACCCAACTCTGCATCTGCACCTTATCGTTTGCCAGTTGTGTTTTTACTGATTGTAGGTCAGCTCTAATTGTGGACTTCACCCAGTGTCACGCAAAGTTCGGTTTTAAAAATCTCAGCAATATCTTGCTTTAACAAGCTTAGCAGTTCTCGCTTCAGCGACTCTGCATCAATTACCCGCGGGGTGAAGACGGAGCCCTAGGTCCGGGGTCACTACCTGTGTAGCAGGCCTCAGTTGTTGGGTCATGGTGGCACAGGTTTTAGATGTTTTACCAGCCATGATAATATGTCCAAGTGGTGAATAATGTATAATATAATGTTTACATACACACAATTATGACAAAAGTCAGCCATTTTAAAACCTCTCTCAATCTAGTATAGACATTTTTCAACACCCAAAGACCTGTTGTTATTTGCCATTGTCACCCTTTATTTTAGGGGAGGACCAGCTGGCTTTTTTATGTGCTTAACCCAGAGGAGGCTGAGATGCTAAAAATTGAACTCAAGGTGCACTGCAGCCAGTCTTCCAACCAACAGAGCCCACCCCTGAGACCTGATGGACAGTTTACTGAGGACAGCAAGGTGGTGGTTCCAACGCAAGAAGTACCAGGCTGCGGAAGTAGTCGAGAGAGTTGAAATGGACACCTTCCTACAAGCTCTGCCAAAAGGGGAGCGCAAAGTTATATGGCTAGAAGGTAGCACCACCCCTAGGGAGAGGCTCTGGGTGCACCCTGTCCATCCTAGAGATTGGCAGGGGAGAGCAACAAGATAATCAGCCAGACCCACACTGCTCCTACTAGACCAATTTAGATTCTATCTAGTCTCATGTTTGCATGTGATGCACATGAGGTCCCCAACACACAGGTCAAATTCCACGGATTCCATCAATTGGTCTAGCAATAATGACTAATTCCCAGTCCACCAATCCACCAAATAAGATTTCATAAAATTTAAGAGTATGGTTGTAATTCCATGTGCGGAGAGGTGTCTGGGTTCTTCTACTGCTAACACATACAGCATAGCTGGCCCCACTACTGTCTTGTACACCTTTCCTTTGACTCTTGCTGATACCCTTCTGTCACACAATACTCTTGACACTTTTCTCCACCCACTCCAACCTGCCTGCACTCTCTCTTCACCTCTTTTCCATACTCCCCATCGCACTGGAAGGTTGACCACAAATACTTAAACCTCTGCACCTTCTTGAGCTCAGCCCCCTGTAACCTCATGTCAGGAGCTTGGACAGTTCCCTGCCAAATCACCAGAAGGGGGCTGTGACGTGTTTCATTTCACTATTTTTGCGCATTGGATTACTACTGCCCTGGGCTTTTATTATAAAACACTTCGCCTTTGTTGCAGACCCAGCTGGATATGCTCAGTGAATTTTTTCAAGGACTCGGGTATTAATTTTTGCTGTGGATTATTTACAAGTACATCTGGTTATTTATCTGTTCAGGACATCCACTTTGGATGAAGTGAAGGTTGTGGACTTCCCATTCCTTTTTTTCCTAGGGATGCCAGACAGAACTCAGCCTTATGTTTGGTGGAGGGCATATTCATTTTTATGGTATCCCACTGGAAGCGAGGCTTCGTCACCTTGCCAGTTGAGAATGCCACTCCACATGATGGTCCCGTGGAGGACGCCGCTTGATAAACACATCAGTCTGCAACGGTCTGCAACACATCAAACAAGGCAAGGATCATCGTGTCTGGACCGCTTCCCATGTACCACTGAGGAATATTTTCTGGGAGTGTCCTTGGCTATTCTGTGCTGATGGCCTGCACTCCAGCAAAGTTGGAGCGGAAATCCTCTCGGACAATATCTCCAGGGCCCTACACTGATTTTCTTAGAGAATTTGCAGATTTTCTTGAAGGCCTATTGGTTAATTTTGATAAAGCTTATTAATCATTAATTTAGATTAATTGTAGGAGACATTAACATTCACATTGACAATACAAACGATGCATAAAGACTCATGTTTATGGACCTACAGTACTAAACTCATTTGGGCTTAAACAAACAGAGGTCTGTTAAATCTATATAATTAGGCTATATAATAACCGCAGTGAATGGCAACAGATTTTGTGCTTTTAATTCACTTCTTTCATATTATTCTGCGAGAGATCCGTTCAATTATTGCAATAGAATTCCATTGAAGGTGAAAGTCAGCTAAGACGTTGCCTCGCAAATACCTGCAGACAATACCCCTATTATTACCAATTTACAATTATCCCTTACATACAGTAAGCAGCTGATTTTATACCAATGTATTAGCCTCTTCAAAATGCGTTGAACAGAGAACTAAATTTGAATGATCCTGTTGTGGCATTGTTCCAAAAATGAACTGAAGCTATTTCACCCTCAACTCTGGGTTCTTGGGCAACATGTGCATTGTTGAACTTCTATTCCTGCATAGAGCACAAGCCCGTTGACATTCAGCCATCCTTGCTGTATAGGAAACTCCCTGAGCTACATGAATTCTGTGGGCGCGGTCTCAAGTGGGAGAGCTCATGAATAGTAATGAGCTTGATCAATTCCACGTCACACTGAGCTTTTCTAATTGACCTGATTTCTCCGCTTATTTCATTTCAGTGGCTAGAGATGACAGGGGAGGTAGCAGTTCATTTTCACATTCCCGTCACAACACAAACACATATGGACCTAACACATATCAAAAAATACAAGTAAAAACGGTTTTGTGTGGTAGGGCACCTTTAACTCATTTGTTTTGATAGTATGTTCTTATTTGGTGTGTTTTTATATCTTACTTATTTTGACGTATTATTTGTATAATTGTATGCTTCCTTTTTCTTCTTTGAAGGGCTTTGAGATGCTACTTTTAAAGGTGCAATAGAAAATAAAGTTTATTATTATTATTATTATTATTATTATTATTATTCTTTACTGATAAAATTTAAAGTATCAGGAACGTTGATGTTCAACCCAGGTGAGCATCTCATGTTCCAGTCTCACCGAAAGCTCTACACTCACAACTACAGTGCTTTACAAGTACAGGACAGGAAGTGTTAGATAGACTTGTTTACTAGATCCCATTCCAACTAAATTACTGAAAGAAGTGTTGCATAAAGCTGGTGAGCCTCTTCTTACTATTATTAACTCCTCCCTGTCTTTAGGTTATGTCCCTAAATCTTTTAATTTGGCAGTTATTAGGCCCCTCATTAAGAAACCTAATTTAGATCTTAATAAACTATCATATTACAGACCTATTTCACACCTTTCGTTTATGTCTAAAATACTAGAAAAGGTTGTATCTGCTCAATGTTGCATTCTGCAGGAAGGCCTCAGCCGCCTGACACCACGCAGAAAGCGAGAGACCAGAGGGTGCCTACGCAAGGAGGCCCCGAGTACAGGTCCGTGGTTTGCAGAGATGGCGGCCACGTACACCTCTAAAGTAGATGGGGACAGGCCCCGAGAAAAGCAAGACTGCAGGAACTCCAGCACTGTACTGACCAAGCAGTGAACTGGATCCTGACAGTGTTCATAGCACCAGAGGCGAAAAAGCCTCCACTTCAGAGCATATAGCTTCCTAGTGGAGGGAGCCCTAGCATTCATTAGAGTCCCGGAGACATCAGATGAGAGGCCTGCCTCTAGGAACTGGTCCCCCTCAGGGGCCATACCCAAAGCTTCCACATCTCGGGGCGGGGGTGTAGGATTGCCCCCTGTGCCTGAGAGAGGAGATCCTCCCTGACGGGAACCTCCATGGAGTGCCGTTCAGGAGGGAGGCTAGGACCGTGAATCAAACTGGAGAGGGCCAACGAGGGGCAACTAGGAGTAGCTTGATCCGGTCATGGCGCACTCTGGCTAGGACTTGCGGGAGCAGAGCTACCGGGGGGGAAGGCGTATGGACAGAGCCTCGGCCACGTCCATACTAATTTCGCTCCACCGCGTGGGGGTGGAGACGTCACTCGCCGGGCCTCAGCACCTGCCTAGACAGGAAGTCTGCCTCCCGATTTACATGCTCTGGGATGAAAATTGCTCTCAGCAAAAGGAAACTGATTTCTGCAGAGAGCAGAATCTGCTGTGCCAATGTAAAATGGGGGCACAAATGCAGACCGCCCTGATGATTGACATGGGGAACCACCGCAGTGCTGCCTGTCCGGACTTAAGACATGGCAGCCCCTGAGGCATGGAAGAAAGTGTTAGAAACACAGCCCTCGTCTCCAGTCAGTTTATGTGCCATTAGAGATAGAGGCCCTCCCATAGACCCTGGGCAGGAAGGCCATCCTAGTCTGCTCCCCAGCCGAAAGCGAGGCGTCCATTGAAAGAGTCCTGCAATGGTGACACACCCCTAGAGTGGGACCCAAGGCCAGAAACCGGGGTCTTTTCCACATAAGAAGGGTACGAAGCCCACAGCGCGTAACCCTTATAACCCTGAGGGGATGTCTGTGAGGATGAAAGCCCACACCCCTGAGCCAGAGCTGTAATGGCCTCATGTGAAGCAGACCGAAAGTGATAATGTTGGATGCTGTCGACATGAGGCTGAGCACCCTCTGTGCCTCAGCAACAGAGAGGCCACGGCCTAGCCGAATAGCTTTCACTGCTGACAAGATGGAAGCCGCCCAAGTGGGAGACAGACATGCCCGCATATTGGTGGAGTCCCAAACTAGCCCCAGAAAGGTGGTTCTCTGAAAAAGGAGAAAGCACACTTTTCTGGGTCCAACCTGAGGCCTAGAGACCTCATATGGGCAAGCTCAGCATCTCGATGACTGGCCGCCATAGCCTTCGACTGGGCCAGAATGAGCCAGTCGTCCAGGTAATTCAGTACATGGATGCCCTGGAGACACAACGGTGCCCGGGCAGCATACATGCACTTTGTAAACGTGCGTGGTGAAAGGGCTAGGCCAAAATGAAGAACACTTTTGCCCCAAAAGTGAACATGAGAAACTTCCTGTGCTCTGGCAGAATGCCTATGTGAAAATAAGCATCCTCAAGGTTGATCGTCACAAATCAGTCTCTGGACCTGATCTGGGACGCAATAACCTTGAGCGTGAGCATCTTGATCCTGTAAGTCTCAGAGTACAGTTCAGAGCCCGCAGGTCCAAAATCGGACGCAGCCCCCCGTCCTTCTTGGGAACAACGGAGTCCCGCTCTGGGAGGGGAACATGCTCTATGGCCCCTTTCCTCAGGAGCAAGAGAAGTTCCTCTTGGAGGAACACCACCTGGTGCCTGCCAACGATCGTGGGCAAGACATCCTGAAAACACGGCGGACAGGAGGAGAACTGGATCCTGTAGCCTTTTCTATAGTACCCAGCACCCACTGAGACACACCTGGCAGAAGTTTCCATGCTGCCCGGTTGTCTGATAGTGGTGTCAACCTCACGCAGACCTCCCGGGGGCCCTGAAACAGCACACTGGCAGGTGCTAACCCAGGGAGATCCATGCAAGGAAAAGGAGCAGGCACAGACCTGCTCCCCCTGGAAGGCTCCCCCTACTGCCTGAATAGGATGCTCCTAGGAACCCCAGCCCTCAGGCATTGGTTCTGGGCCCGGGTATGCCGACCGGCCTCCCTAGTCTTAGACGGGCAGCCACACTAACCCTCCTTACTGTCATGTAGTGAGCTAGGAGGGGGATGGGTGCGGCCGGCTCACTGCATTGCTGAACAAGCCCTGAGGTGACAACGGGGCGTCCAGGAGAGAGGACCTATTCTTATCTTTAATATCAGTTAAATTGAGCCACATGTGCCTCTTCGTGGCAACCAGCGCAGCCATTGCATGGCCTATGGAGCGGGCCGTCTGCTTTGTGGCACAGAGCGCAAAGTCAGTGGCTCGGTGGAGCTCAGATACCACCTGAGGTCCCAACCCCTGGCCACCATCGAGCTCTGCCAGCAGGTCAGCCTGGTAGGCCTGCAAAACTGTCATGGTGTGCAGGGCCACACCTAGTTGGCCTGCTGCCATGTAGGCCTTAACCACAAGGGCTGAAGTAGTCCCACATGGCTTGGATGGAATGCAGGTTTCCTCCATGCGGGCGATGTAGGTGAGAGATAGCCTGTAAGCGTCTCTTCAATCCAAGGCATCGCCCCATATCATGGCTTTCAAGCCCTGAATATATATATTATAATGTATATAATAGTAATATAATGTATATTATAAATATATATAAATAAATATATACTATAATGGCTGAATAGTCAGACATGGCAGGAGAAAAAATGCGTGCTGAAAATGGATTTCTCCAAGACCTCAAAACCTCAGCGGCATGCTTCCGGGTCGGGAGAAATCGCAGCGCGAGTCGGGGAAGAGGGAAAGACAAAGAGAAATACCCATCTTTTTCTCCGCTTCCGCTAACTCAACCTCATGATCAAAGCCGCCACACTGCCTCGGCGGACGTGGGACCCGAACTACGAGGCACAGCTGAAGCTGAAAATATAGCCAGGCGGGATCGGAGAATACGCAGAGGGAATCCCTCACAATGCACGCAGCCGGCTCCCTTGAGAGCCGACCGCGCATGCTCCTTTCCCAAACAAACAATGCAAAGAAAGTGCGTGTCATCCCCATGATAAAGCCTTGCCTAGCTTTCCCTAAAATATATATTTTTCTCTCCCTGCACTTGACAGACAGGACAAACAATTGACACACATACACAGAGCGCTTCCTGAAGACAAAGAAGCTGGAGTAGTGTGACGTAGATGCCCTTATATGGACTTGCTGGCGCATAATCACTCCGTCACGTGTCCTTCCCAAGCCATTAAAATGGCGTGTGTGCACACAGAGCTTCAGATACAACTTCCACACAGAAGCATTCCCATAGCGTCAGCACTGATGCAGCGTCGAGTTCCCTCGAAAGGGAACCTGGGTGTTATATTAGACATATGTTTATATGTTATATGAATATATGTTATATTAGCAAATTATCTTTTGAAAATCATATCACCCATATTAAAAAAAGCCTTCTTCCACCTTAAAAATATTGCCAAGCTAAGAAACATCCTATTTTTATCTGATGCTGAAAAGCTAGTTCATGCATTAATGATGTCTAGACTGGACTATTGTAATGCATTACTAGGTGGTTGTCCTGCATCTTTAATAAATAGGCCTTCAGAGTACCTTAGTGCTGCATTCGACACTATATGCATTCGACAGTTGCCAGAGTTCTTACCAGGACAAGAAATTATGATCATTTAACCTTAATCCTATCATATTTACACTGGCTACCTGTTAAGTTTAGAATTGATTACAAACTGCTGCTACTTACGTACAAGTCTCTTAATGGTTTGGCCCCCAAGTATATAATTAGTCTTCTAACACATTACAATCCTTCATGCTCTCTGAGATCACAAAACTCAGAACTTCTGGTAGTTCCCAGAATATCTAAGGCTACTAAAGGCGGTAGATCATTTTCGTATTTAGCTTCAAAATTTGGAATAATCTTCCTGATAGTGTCCAGGGCTCAGACACACTTTCCCAGTTTAAATGTAGATTAACTTATCTCTTTAGTCAGGCATAAACACAATATCCATAATCTTGTGCTCTAATACATCTGAAAAAATGCACATTATAATCTAGTGCTTGCTAATATTATGAACAGCAGATATTTTAATCCCTCTCCACTGCTTCTCTCTTTCTACCCATCCCATGGCATCCAGAAATTGTACCAGCTCCGATTGTCTTCCGTGCCATGAAGATTTTGGACCTCCACTGAGATGAGGCCAACTTTGTGAGGATCCTGAGGCATCTAGAGATTTACCAGCTCCAGTTAGAATCTGCTAAACAGGAGATGGTAACTACATGTGGCCTTTGAAGACAACAATCTCCTAATCAATACAACATTTATCAGATTGTATATTTATAATCACACACTCTAGTGTCACCCATATGAGGATGAGTTCCCCTTTGAGTCTGGTTCCTCTCAAGGTTTCTTCCTTTACCATTCAAGGCAGTTTAAAGGTGCCACTGCTCCCTGAACCCCCTCAGACTTGCTCATTGGGGATAAATACAAACACATTCAATTAGATATCTAATATTAATCTTGAATGTATATTATATTAATCTTTATTATTCTTTATTATAACCTTTTATTCTATGTTTATGTTCTGTAAAGCTGCATTGAGATTATGTCAATTGTAAAAAGCGCTATACAAATATATTTGAATTGAATTGAATTACTATGACTGACTTTCATTCCTCTTCTTTCCAGAGCAGACCTCCACCTTTTCAGGTGTTCCTCCACCTGCTCTCTACTCTCACTACAGATCACAATGTCATCCGCAAACATTATTGTATACTTCTGCCAAAACTTACTTCTACAAGGTAAAGCTTGAAGCTTCAGCACGAGACCCTCGTAAGCTACACAACATTATCTCTTCTCTACTCAACCCCCTGACTCCACCTGCTTCATCCTCCCTGACTGCAGAAGACTTTGCTTCTTTCTAAAGAACTGTAAGTAAGAACAAAACATTCTATACTGGATTGCAAAGAGTTCTGGTAGCATAGACAGGTTAAAACAAATCCCGGGTATTATTGTTTTCTTCTGTTATTTTTTTGTTAGTGCTATTGGTTCATTTCACCACAATAAGATGGAGTCTATAATAATGATGCTAAGCACTGTTTGATAATAAATGTTTTTTTTGTTATGCATGTCCAGTATATGGGGGGGCACGGTGGCTTAGTGATTAGCATGTTCGCCTCACACCTCCAGGTTTGGGGGTTTGATTCCCGCCTCTGCCTTGTGTGTGTGGAGTTTGCATGTTCTCCCCGTGCCTCGCGGGTTTCCACCAGGTACTCCGGTTTCCACCCCGGTCCAAAGACATGCATGGTAGGTTGATTGGCATCTCTGGAAAATTGTCCGTAGTGTGTGATTGCGTGAGTGAATGAGAGTGTGTATGTGCCCTGCGATGGGTTGGCACTCCGTCCAGGGTGTATCCTGCCTTGATGCCCGATGACGCCTGAGATAGGCACAGGCTCCCCGTGACCCGAGGTAGTTCGGATAAGCGGTAGAAAATGAATGAATGAATGAATGAATGAATGAATGTCCAGTATATGTCTGTGTTACAGTATGTAATGACCAATGACCTTGTCAAGGCTGGCATATGAACTTTAGTTGGCCATATGTCAATTGAAGAGCCTTGGAGAAGGTAAAGCCAGTCTCGGTAAACAGGTGGACCTGCAACAAAGATACAAGGGACAAAGCAATCAAAATAAACTACACCAGGTTATGTATGTAAGCCAGTTCTCTGAGAAGGCAAAGAGATAGCTGACACTACGGGAATGTTCCTTGTGGAAGTGGTGACTGAAGCTCTGAGTGAAATCATGCCAGTCTATTAGCTAAGGAGGTCATGTGACAAAGCAATGAATGCTACACAGACCATAAAAGGGTATCTATGACACATTACTCTAGCTTCTACCTGCTTGGAACAGCCCCTCCAGGACCATTGAGAGGTCCCAGGAGGGAAGACATGGTCTGCAGGAAAGCCTCAGCCACCTGGCACCATTCAGAAATCGAGAGACCAGAGAACATGCATGTGACTCGCAGCAATGGCTGCCACAAATGCCTCAATGTAGAAGGTGATAGGCCCGCAAATAGATGTGTCTGCAGGAACTTTAAGCTGTACCAACAGCACAGTGAACTAGATCCTGACAACACTGATTACACCAGAGGCAAATGTTCAACAAAGTTTCCACAATCTCGTGGTCTGGCCAGACCAAAAGGTTTCAAATCTTTTGGTGGAGGTGGAGAATTGCCCCCCTGTGAACTGATGCTATAGGAATGTCAATACCCACGGCACCATGCACCATTTGATGACCATTCCACAGGCTTTGACAGAGCATGAGCAGACTGGGAACAGAAAATCAATATCCCAGCAGGACCTGGGACCCTGGAGTGGGCCTGGAGAAACTCCTCTGGTGCCTACCCAAGGAGGCACTGAGGACAAGTTCATGGGTTGCAGCTAGGGATCCACCGATACCACTTTTTCTCTTCCAATCAGATTACGATACCAATGAAATTACAAGAAACCTTAAAAAAAAATGAATGCAGTGGCAAACAGTACTTTTAACAGTTAGCGGTATAACAATCTAAACCATATATACTGCAATTATTAAATTAAATTATTTTCTGAAGAAAAGGCAATATTTTAAAGTGAAATTAAATTAGAACTCTTGAAACTCAATGCAAAATGTATTAAACAGTAAACCAAATGAGCGACATGTTTAACGCGCTGAGGTAAATGGAAAGGAGCCTGCTAAACGTGCCAGTCTGTCACAGGTGGTTGTGCAACATATTTCCTATAAAATGTATTATATTTATTTTCATTAATGCAATTTAATATATAAGTGTATTCTTATAAGTTTAAGCAATAGTCTATGATGTTTGCTGTTCATTAATCAACCACCACGGGCATGGGCGTCGGAAGCAAATAAAAAGTGGGTGTGTCCTGTCCCACCTACATATAATGGTTCCGACGGCCATGGATTTCAGGAAGCAGGAGCATGGTCAATGCTGTAGGTAAAACACAGAATGGAGTTTAATTTATTAGGGCATTCCTCAAGCAGAATGGATCGACTGGCGGCGCTCTGAAAAGTAATAAAAAAAAGACATTATGTCTCCCTCCTAGATGGCACTCCATGGGAGGTTCCTGTCAGGAAGGATCTCCTCACTCAGATGCAGGGGGCAATCCTACCCCAGCAAAAGATGTAGAAGCAGTCTTTTCCACATAATAAGGGTATGAAGCCCATGGGACATAAACCTTATGAACCTGAGGGGATGTCTGAGGGGATGAAAGCCCACACCCCTAAGCCATAGCTGGAAGGGCCTAATGGATAACATTGGTTGCTGCCACCATGAGGCCAAACACTTTGACTGCAGACAAGATGGAAGCCACCCTATAGGGGGACAGACATGCCCGCATCATGGTGAAGCTCCAGACTACACTCAGAAAGGTGGTTCTATAAGAAGAAGAAAGCACAAACTTTTCCTGGTTCAATCTGAGGCTTAGATACCTCATATGGGCAAGGGTCGGCATCTCGATGACTGGCTGTCATAGCCTTCAGATAATTCAGTACACAGATACCCTGGAGACACAGCCAAGGGCTAGGCCAAAAGTAAAAACACAATACTGGTAAGCTTTGCCCCTGAAAGCAAACCTGAGGAACTTCCTGTGCTCTGGCAAAATGCCTATGTGAAAATAAGCATCTTTGAGGTTTATCAACATAACCAGTCTTCAGACCTGATCTGGGATGCAATAACCTTGAGCATGAACATATTGAACTTGTAAGTCTTCAGAGTACATTTCAGAGCCCACAGGTCTAAAATTGGACACAGCCCCCCATCTTTCTTAGGAACAACGAAATATCAGTTGTAAAAGCCAGAGTCCTGATCTTGGAGGGGCACATTTTCTATGGCCCCTTTCCTCATGAGCGAGAGAAGTTACTCTTGGAGGAATGATCATGGGCAACGATCGTGTGCAACACACCCTGAAACCGCAGAGGATGGGAGGTTAACTAGATCCTTTACACTTTTACTACGGTATCCATGACCCAGTAAGACATTTCTGAAGTTCCCACACTGCCTGGTTGTCTGAGAGTGGTGTTAACCTCATGCTGATCTCCCTGGTGCCCTTAAATAGCACACTGGCAGATGCTAACCCAGGGTAAAGATCTGTGCAAGGAACAGGAGTGGGCACAGACCCCACTGCTCCCCAAAGTGCCAAATGTGGTCAGGCAGGAATTAGGGGAAGCATTCCTGAAAAGGATTCTCCTAGGAACCCCAGCCCTCGGGCATTAGGATTCCTTCTTAGCCCACCTGGCCAAGATGATGGACCTAAGGTTTCCTCTCGCCTGATGAGTCTGGACCTGGGCACACTGTCCGGCCTGACTAGTCTTTGACAGAGGGCTCGGGCTGCCACACTCAGAGTCAGGGTAGAGAGCAAGAGAAAGGGAAGGACCCATCTTTTGCTCTGTTTCTGCTAACTCAACTTGCAACATTATACTTTTCCATGCCTAGCGCTTGATTGGTAAGTCATTGAAAACTTCATTTAAACTCAAACAGGCTGTTCATCAGCTGATAAAAAGTTTTAGCCCAACAGAACTAAAAAGTGTCAAAAAAGGACTCAGTAGTGAGTAACCCCACCATTCTTGTTGATAACTTCAAACACTCATTTCGGCATGCTTGACGCAACTGTTTCCAAGAGGCTGGTGGGAACATTGCTCCATGTGCTGAAAATGGATTCATGAAGGGCATCCACAGTCTGGAACTGACATCCGTTTTTGTAAACTTCCCTTGCCATCCATCCTCAAACATTCTCAAGGGGATTTAGATCATTGGAATATGCAGGATGGTCCAGAGGTGTAACAATATTGTCCTGGATGAAGTCCTTCATCAGGCGGGCTTTGTGAATTGCAGTGTTGTCCTGTTGAATGACCCAGTCATTAAAACACAGACGAGGGAACTCAATCAAGAGGGATGCCTGCTGCAACATGTCCACATAGCCAGCCACCATTTGATGCACAACCTGAAGCTCTATTTTCCCACTGAAGGAAAAAGAACCCCAGATCATGATAGAGCCCCCTCCACAACAAAAACATCTCCAACATCCACAGTGGGATCTCCTTTTCATGCCAGTATTGTTGGAGGGCATCAGGACCATCCAGGGTAAAACTTTCAGTGTCCCATGTTTGGTGCTCCCTTCCAAATTCCAAACGGGCAGGTTTGTGGTGTTGGAGGAGACGTGGCTTTCAGATGCAGATGCCATCTTATAGTTATTGGGCTGCAGTCAGCATCAGTAATGGACGCTCAGCCCGTTGGATCCTCCAGCAGGTGAATTTTTTTAGGTCTAACACTTGATATTTTTGTCTCTTATCTCTCAGGATCTTTTAAGAAATTTGATCAGGAGATCATGACAGTGTGACGGTCTAAAGGACAATGGCATTAAAGCCATATTTTGGTACAGATTATAACTTTTAAAGGTTATGGTCTTAAACTTTTGATAAGCTCATGACCAGCCAGTAAAATGTCAGCTAAGCATATCATCTAATTGGAGATGAATATATAGTCAATTCATGAAGCAGTTTGGTTAAGGTAGGAGTAGAAATCTTGACATGAGTCAATGATAATGCTTGTAATTATTGGAACTAATTTAAATTCTGCTATTTATCAATGTTTGGATTAAGGAAGCAATTAAAATCACCACCACTGATCACTTTGTTACAGTCTAGGTGTGCTATTTGTTCAAAAACCTGTGATTTAATGTGTATATTTGGGACAGATTCATTTTGTATCATGACCTCCTTTCCATATAGCAGGCCCTTTATTATGATAATTCTACCTTTTTTATCAGTGGAACTAGTTTGTAATTAAAATGGTATTTTTTTGTAAATCATAATTATTACTCATTGCTTTTTAATGGAAACAAGATTAGTAATAGGTTTGGCCTACCCAGTCGCTGCCAAATTTTTGGTGTTCAAGTTCATTGAAGTGGGTTTCATCCCATTTAAAAATGTTTAGAAATGTTCTTCTGTTTGAAATTATTGAGACACTTTACATTCCAAATACATATCCTTATGTTTGAATTACAAATTCTACTCATTAAGTTTGATGATGAACAAATGTTCAGATGTGTAAGCATGAACAGTTTTAAGATGTATGCACTGTGAAAACAAAGTAAAAAGCAAGGCATGGAAAAAAAGAAAGTAATTCTCACTGTGCTGATTCATTCACATGACAAACATCAGTCTCTTCTGCATGAAAAATAAACTGTGCAGGTGTAAAGTGAACTTTAGAACTTCAGGTGGAAGAAGGCTGTTTTTGTAATATGGGCAAGATGATTGATTGAATGATGATAGGTTTCTTAATGAGGGGCCAAATAACTGCCAACTTGAAGGATTTAAGGATGTGATCTAAAGAGTTAATAATATTAAGAAGAGGCTCACCAGCTTTATTTAACACTTCTTACAGTAATTTAGTTAGAATGGGTTCTAGAAAACAAGTTGTTGATTTAGCTGATAGTTGAACATCAACTATTTTGTTCCTGATACTTTCAATTTTGTCAGTGAAGAATCTCATAAAGTCCTCACTAATGAACTGTGATGGAATAGTATTTTCAGATATTTTTTGTTAATCTAGCCACTGTGCTAAATGAAAACCTGGGAATGTTTTGGTTATTTTCTATAACTCAACCCTAGCAGCTTTTAGAGTCTGTCTATAGCTCGACATACTGTCCTTATACGCAATTCTAAAAACCTCTAATTTAGTTTTTCTCCACTTTCAATAATTTTAACAAGAGGTACCATATACTGTATAAGGAAAAAAACAGCAGACCCAAAACAAATTTCACTATTTACATCTGCAAATTGATACCAATCAGTGAAATAAGACCTGAGACAGAATACATTCAAGATGCAAGATTTTTATTTGTCAAATGCACTGTTATATACAGTTATATAAACAATAAAAAATCCTGACGCTACTCATAGTTGAAGTGTAATAGAATGTTGTGTGCATTATGTTTAGATGTTACATGTAGAGAGGGCTGATCCCTTAACTCAAACATTTTCTAGCCAATTAATAAAGTAGGATGATCCATGGAGTCAAAAGCTGCAGTAAGATCAAGCAACACCAGCAAGTAGACACAGCTCAGATCAAAACACAGAAGTAGGTCCTAGGTTTAACTAGCAACTAACTTTGAATCTGTGCTATAAGGCCTTCTAAGAATCTGTGCTATAAGGCCTTCTAATTATTGTCATTCCTGTACAGGTGGTGCAATGCTACAACCTTTTCTAGGATCTTGGAGATAAAAGACAGGTTTGATATTGGCCTAAAGTAGGATAACTGGCAGAGGTTGAGGTCAAACTCTATGATGTTACTTTAGCTTCAGTAGCAAACTCCCAGCAGGCATTGCAGCCTTCAAACATGGCCACCAAGGATTATGTCAGGATCACTCCCGGACTTTTTACCTTTTGGAACATTTTCGTCTTTGTATTGTATTCGTGGACTCTGTCTTGTTTTTTGAGTTTCTTAATTTTCCCCAGTGTTTTCCGGTTTTTGTGTTATGTTTAATTTAATAGATCATGTTTTTAGCTAACCCCGCATTTGGGTATGGGTTTTTATCACTGAAGACACCTCAGTTTTCTGACAGACTAGACTTCCCAAAACACTTTTTTGTATTACTTCACATGACTACTGCTGTATTTTGACCGTGATTCTTTCTTTTTTGGACCTTCTGCCTGGATAATATTAAAGCTTATTACTTGCATTTGTACTGTATCTGCCTCCACTAATAATTTGTGACACATGATATACAAAACGTCCAACATGTGCACAAGACAAAAAAAAGAAGGAACAGATAGTCATTGATAAATAGAGATTGATATAAAAGCCATTGTTTAATAACAAAATAGTACATACAAAAAATAGAAATTGTGTACTCGTTGTGTGTACATGCATTTTTGCTGTTTTTGTCAGTTCACTCCACCGAGCCCAGGGTTGGAAAGTGAATTAATTTCAAGGAGTAGAAGATTGAGGGATACAGGAGATGAGGGAAACAAGGGGATTTTACCCTTTTTGTATAAGATGTAATCTCTTGCATAACACCTGTCTAAATCTTCACTGTAAACTTGACAGCTGTTTGACAGATCACATGCAGTGCCATCAGCAGTAAAACTAGGCACAAACTATTTTGAACAATACAGACCCCTTTTCCTGATAATTATTAACCACAAGAATGTGTGTCATATGTCATAGAAACAATAAAGTCAAGATTTTGATGGTTAAGATGATAATAATTGGACTTAAATGACAATCAGTAATCCCTCAGCCAGACATTAGGTAATGCACATAGGGCTTAATCTTGGGCACTTGTTTCACTAAACATGGCCTCAGAGATTGTAAAATTTATCTTAAGTTGTGTTTTATTTTCACATGAATTTAATTGTTGAATAATAATTCATTCTTCAAACATTGCCACAATATTGAAAGATTTGATGTAAAAGATTTGATGGTTTTTAGTGTTGGTCTTGACTTCTTAAGTCTTGGCTTATTGTCTCCTATGCTTATCATGTACTTTTATGCCCCCTTTCCACCAGAAAGAACCGGGTGCTGGTTCAGAGTGCTGGTTTGAAGTTGGTTCCACTGGCGAGCCTTCTAAGAACCGGTTTGCCTTTCCTTGGGCTAGAGAGCCATCACAGTGCCAAATCTTACGTCACTGTATACAACGTTAGCGCAGCAGCGGCAAACACAACATCAACAATGGCGGATGTTGTGGATTAGGCTCTAGCTCTGAACCAGCACTAAATCTGCCTTGGTGGAAAAGGGGCATTAGAGTGGTGGTCTTGACTACAAGTCAAGTAAAGAAGCTTTAATTGTCATTTCAACCATATATTGTAGTACACAGTGAAATTAATTCAATATTAAGTAGTATCTGCTGTGCATTAATATAAATACAGTTCTGTTTTCAGCAACTATGGATAATATATAGCAACTTTGAAACTTTTAAATCAGTTTTGCCATCAAAACCTCTTTGTGCCATTGCCTAGTAAGTTAGCTCCATGTTCTTTCAGGTTACTAAGAACAAAGGTTTTTTTAAGCTTTTATTCATTAACAGTTTAATTAATTCTATGGTTGTTACAATTCTTGTAACTTGGAGACAATCATTCATTCAACACTACATGTTGATTAATGATATAATAATAAAATCACATTTAAAAGTGGAAAAATGTAAAAATAAATAAATAAATAAAAATTAAAAAAAAAAAGTGGACACATCCATAAAAGCATGCTTGTACTGCCATCAGGTGGTGCTTAGATTTAATGACATCATTATTTAGGCTGCTGTTAGAGAGAGACCCACTCATTAAAAACTGATCTGAATATGACATAGAATGATGGGGTCAGAACGAAGACCTCTGGGAGATACTGGTGTACACATGGCCTTTTTTATCAGGCTTAATGTCTGCCTGACCTTATCAGATGTATTCTGACCTAACACTTTCTCAGTTAGCATTTACAGCACAAAGGTTAATGGTAGGAGGCTGGATTCTGTATTAAGGTCATGGGGAGAGTTTGGGCCTTGTTATTGACTCCCACAGAGGAGAAAGATTATCTTCAAATACTACTGACAGGAGTGATCAAAGTAATTTGGAACTCTGTTAACACTACCCGAAAAACATTACAGCTCACAGATCTGTTAGACCTTAATACCATTTTAAGTATTGCATTAAATGCTTTGCTGTTAAAAGAAAGGCTGTTTCTCACCCATATATTTTTATCTACACACTAAAATCACATAAAATCTACACATTTTTTTGTATATCATACTGCCATCCATTCACAAGCATTTTTGTACATTATAGCATAATTTTCTGCATATATGTTCTCTTGCTTTATATATAATTCAGAAGTATATAATTTTTGTTTCCAAGCATAAAATTATATACTTCTGAATTATATATAAAGCAAGAGAACATATATGCAGAAAACTATGCTATAATGTACAAAAATGCTTGTGGATGGATGGCAGTATGATATACAAAAAAATGTGTAGATTCCACACCATCATTACATCTTATTTAGTGTTTTAGTCCATCCTTTTTAGTGTGTTATGTGAAAATGAGACTGGCCTATTTTATTTTTTCAATCAATCGGGTTTTTCAGTACTTATTGTTAATAAAAATAAACATTTACCAGCCATTAAGCACTTAATTATGCAGGTCAACAGGAAATTCAATATTGCAAATAAAATATGTACATACTGTTTTACTGTTAAAGACCGTTTTGTGATTTATGAAAAATAAGAATAATGAACAATAATGATCCCCTCCTTGAACCGCCACCTTATTGTGGTGGAGGGGTTTGCGTGCCTGAATGATCCTAGGAGCTATGTTGTCTGGGGCTTTCTGTCCCTGTCCCTGGGGCTTTCTGTCTCCCAAGGCAAACAGGTCCTGGGTGATGGGCCAGACAAAGAGCGGTTCAAATCCCCTTATGATGGAATTAAAATCACGGTCCGTGACGTCGCCTGGTATGGCACAACCGGGGCCCCACCCTGGGGCCAGGCCCGGGGTTGGGGCTTGCATGTGAGCGCCTGGTGGACGGATCTTACCCCACGGGGCCTGGCCGGGCTCAGCCTGAAGGAGTGACGTGGGGCCGATCTCCAGTGGGCCTACCACCTGCAGGAGGAACCGTAAGGGGGTCAGTGCATTGTGGAATGGGTGGCAGTCGAAGGCGGGTGCCTCGGCGACCCAATCCCCAGACACGGAATCTGGCTCTAGGGACATGGAATGTCACCTAGCTGGGGGGAAGGAGCCTGAGCTGGTGCGGGAGGTTGAGAGATAGTTGGGCTCGCCTCCATGCACAGTTTGGGCTCTGGAACCCAACTCCTCGAGAGAGGCTGGACTTTCTACTACTCTGGAGTTGCCCGTGGTGAGAGGAGGCGGGCTGGTGTGGGTTTGCTTATAGCCCCCCAGCTCATGATCGACTTTGTGCTTGTTTCATCTGACCTCTGGCCATATGTCTTGGACACTCGGGTAAAGAGCGGGCGGAGCTGTCAACTGATCACCACCGGGTGGTGAGTTGGATCCGATGGCGGGGGAGGAAGTTGGACAGACTTGGCAGACCCAAACATACTGTGAGGGTCTGCTGGGAATGTTTGGCAGAGTCTGCGGTCAGAGAGATCTTCAAATCCCACCTCCGGCAGAGCTTCAACCAGATCCCGAGGGAGTTTGGAGACATCGAGTCCGAGTGGACCATGTTCTCCACCTCCATTGTCGAGGCGGCCGCTCGGAGCTGTGGCCATAAGGTCTCCGGTGCCTGTTGTGGTGACAATCCCTGAACCCGGTGGTGGACCCTGGAAGTAAGGGAGCTGAAGAAGGAGTCCTATCGAGCCTGGTTGGCTCGGGGGACTCCGAAGACAGCTGATAGGTACCGGAGGGCCAAGTGAGCTTCAGCCCGGGTGGTTGCGGAGGCAAATTTGTGGAGGAAATTCTGGCAAACATCCGGCGCCTCAGGAGGGGGAAGCAGTGCCCTGCACACATTGTTTACAGTGGGAGTGGGAATCTGCTGACTTCGACTGGGGACATCCTCAGACGGTGGAAGGAGTACTTCGAGGATTTCCTCAACCCCACCGACATGTCTTCCACTGAGGAAGTAGAGGCCGAGGGCTCAGTTGTGGACTCGTCGATGCCCCAAGCTGAGGTCACTGAGGTAGTTGAGAAGCTCCTCGGTGGCAAGGCTCCGGGGGTGGATGAGATCCGCCCTGAGTACCTCAAGTCTCTGGATGTTGTGGGCTGTCTTGGTTGACATGCCTCTGCAACATCGCGTGGCGGTTGTGGCATTGCCTCTGGACTGGCAGACTGGGGTGGTGGTCCCTCTGTTTAAGAAGGGGGACCGGAGGGAGTGTTCCAACTACAGGGGGATCACACTCCTCAGCGTTCCCGGAAAAGTCTATGCCAGGGTAGTGGAGATGAGAATTCGGCCGATAGTCGAACCTCGGATTCAGGAGAAACAATGCGGTTTTCGTCCCGGTCATGGAACACTAGACCATCTCTATACCCTCGCAAGGTTGCTGGAGGGTCCATGGGAGTTTGCCCAACCAGTCCACATGTGCTTTGTGGATCTGGAGAAGGCATTCAACTGTGTCCCTCGTGGTGATCTGTGGGGGGTGCTCTGGGAGTATGGGGTCCAGGGCCCTCTAAGGGCTGTCTGGTCCCTATATGACCGGAGCAGGAGTTTGGTTCGCATTGCCGGCAGTAAGTCAGACTTGTTCCCGGTGCATGTTGGACTCCGGCAAGGCTGCCCTTTGTCACCAGTCCTGTTCATTATTTATATGGACAGGATTTCTAGGCGCAGTCTGGGGCTGGAGGGAGTCCGGTTTGTTACCACAGGATTTCGTCTCTGCTTTTTGCAGATGGTCCTGTTGGTTTCATCAAATCAGGACCTTCAGCCTGCACTGGGATGGTTTGCAGCCGAGTGTGAAGTGGCAGGGATGAGAATCAGCACCTGCAAGTCCGAGGCCATGGTTCTCAGCCAGAAAATGGTGCCTTGTCCTCTTCAGGTTGGTGGAGAGCTCCTGCCTCAAGTGGAGGAGTTTAAGTATCTTGGGGTCTTGTTCACAAATGAGGGAAGGATGGAGCGGGAGATCGACAGGCGGATCGGTGTATCCTCTGCAGTGATGCGGTCGATATACCGGTCTGTTTTGGTGAAGAAAGAGCTGAGCCGCAAGGCGAAACTCTCTATTTACCAGTCAATCTACATTCCTACCCTCACCTATGGTCATGAGCTTTGGGTCATGACGGAAAGGACAAGATCCCGGATATAGGCGGCCGAAATGAGTTTCCTCCGTAGGGTGGCCGGGCGCTCCCTTAGAGATAGGGTGAGGAGCTCGGTCACCCGGGAGGAGCTCAGAGTAGAGCTGCTGCTCCTCCACATCGAGAGGAGTCAGCTGAGGTGGCTCGGGCATCTGTTCCGGATGCCTCCTGGACACCTCCGGGGGTGTTCCGGGCATGTCCAACCAGGAGGAGGCACCGGGGAAGACCTAGGACAAGCTGGAGGGACTTTGTCTCTCGGCTGGCCTGGGAACGCCTCGGGATTTGAGGAAGTGTCTGGGGAGAGGAAAGTCTGGGCATCCCTGCTTAGACTGCTGCCCCCGCGACCCGGCCCCGGATAAGCGGTAGAAGATGGATGGATAGATGGAACAATAATGATAGTAAAATGTATTTCACAAAAAATCACTCATTCCAAAAGTAAAAATGTATGTTTCAGGTACTCCTCACATGCATCATTTATTGACCTGCAAATATAAGTACTGTATGGGTGTTTGACTGAAAATGGAATTATACGCTAACATTTTTTCTAAATTCATCTGTGCTACTATCAGGATCTTGCAATATACCTACAAAGCCAGTGCATTCCTGAGTTTCGAAGACATTCATTGAAGTTTTTAAATGTTCTGGCCATCTTGGATTTTCACTATTTTTCAGCCATTTTATGTTACCAGGCACTAAATAAGGATGCTGCCTGCACATGATTATTTGCCAGATGTTTTTTCAGTCCTGCTAAGTCATCCCACCATTGATCCTGTTCCTGCCCTGTTTGGTTTAGTCTCTGAACATACCTGGTTCCTGATTCTGTCTGCCCTATAATACTTCTGCCTGGTTTGACCCTGCCTGGTTTTCTAGTTGCTAGTTTCCTGCCTGCCCTGTACTGCCTAGTTTTTAGTTTTGGATTTTTGGACTGTTTTCTGTGTTTGCCTGTGTTTTCAATTATTGCATTGCCTGAATTATTGAACTGTGTTTTAAGCCAGCTCATATTAAAGATTTTAAATTGAAATTTGATCTGTGTCTTGCATTTAGGTCCTCGCCTGCCACCCCTGACAGTACCATCTGACCAAGACAGGGACCCAGCAGACAGACACTCAGAGCATTTGCACTCTGTCCCAGACTTCTGCCACTCTTGAGAGTCATCTCCAGGACTTAGCTGCTGTAACTCAGCATGTTTCCTGCTGCCACCTCAGCTTTTTCCTCTGCCCTTTTTCCTCTGCTCATCCCAAGCAATTTGCCATTGAACCAGGACTCTGTCGGTCATTTATAATGCAGGGCTCTGTGATCTTCGAGCTCCAGCCAGCGTCCTTTCCATCTGATCATTCTAAGGTCCTCTACGCTATCTCCCTGCTTTCTGGAAAAGACAAGCTCAGACAGCCGCCTGGTTCTCATTCCACACCTTCTCCAGCAAGCTGCGTAAGGTTTTTGCCTAGACAAGCCCAAAGCTTAACGCCACACAGACTTCTGCTAGTTTCAGCGGCTGAGAACCACCAAAAGTGGCTGTCCTAATCTCCTAATCCCATCCCCTCAGGCCCCATCATGTTTGGTTTGCCAGCTAAGGGAAACCAAACATGATGGGGGCCTGAGGGGATGGGATTAGGAAATTAGGACAGCCACTTTTGGTGGTTCTCAGCCGCTGAAACTAGCAGAAGCACTAGCAATCCTGGGCTGGGGAACACACTGCTACACCCACTGCCTCATCTCAACCTCTCCAGACCCTGCTCAAGTTTCTGATATACCCCCTACTGACCTCTCTTCTGTCTCCACCATTTACAATGATCTTGGACAAATCTTCAGTAAGGCCAGGGCTGGATCTCTACCACTGCATCATCTCTACAATTGCACTATTGACCTCCTGCCTGGTTCCATGCCCCCACGGGGTCACCTGTACCACCTGACAGCTCCCGAGATAAAGGCCATGAGCAAGTACATCCAGGAGTCTCGCACTGCCAGAATGATTCAATTCAATTCAAGTTTATTTGTATAGCGCTTTTTACAATGGACATTGTCTCAAAGCAGCATTACAGAACATAAACATAGAACAGAAGATAAACAGGAGTAGTATAAAGAATTAATATAATAAAAATTCAAGATATATATGGTTTTTATCCCCAATGAGCAAGTCTGAGGTGGCTCAGGCAGCAGTGGCAATGTTTATAAACATAACAATAGCATACAAACATATAACAATGTTTATGCGTGGTTAGTGAAAAATGAAATATTTTACATCACTTGAATAAGGCCATAAAACACATACAGAACATTGGTTCACAAGACTTTTGAGAACTGGATCTTGTAGCCTAGAGTTTTTGCTTCAAAATTATGTGAAAATCATCTTGTTTACTCGCTCACAGAAAACAATATATTGATTTAAACTTTCTACGACACTTTTTGTTTGTAAAGGGCATATGCGAGTGGGCGTCAACTATCATGAATATTAATGTGATTCACACATGAGAAGACAAAGGCCAGCATAATGAGCTGCATAATGAGCCTTTCAGGCAGGTATGTGACTGAGAGAGGAGTTACAAGAAAGAATGTGAGGACAAAATAAATGTGTATTTTTTGTTTGTAGTTTATTTAGAATATTTAACTATCACACAAAATCACTTTAGAAGTTAGTAATAACACAGAAGACACAATCAGGAAGCCCACTAACCTACTCTGTCACATAGTACCCAGAATTGAACAGTTATACATCTTTATGCCACTCTAGGAAACAGTTCCTTTTCAGCTAAACACACAAGTGAACATCACATGCCTGGCATTTCCAAGTAGTGTCCTGCCTCTTACCATGCTTTGCTTTGCAAAGCACACAGGTCCGGATTTCATGTTCTGTGTCAATCCTGTGTCTCGGGGGTGTGTACGTGGTTACCTGAATCTCATCAGTTCATTTGCATATGAACAGCGCGCTCAGACGGAGGCGGGAACTCATTATCTATAATGAGGCGAAACAGGAGAAACCGGACCACTCCTTACTTTCATACGGATTACATAAAAATAGATTATTTGTTTTTGACTTGAATTTGTTTATTTAAAAGTAGACATTTCAAGCTTTCTATGCATATATTTATCTTGTATTTGAGGCAAGTATTCGCTGAGATTCGGGTTGTTTTATTTGTGTGTGTGACGAGTGGTGACCGAGACCGAGATGGCAGAGAACGCACTCTGTTTATTTTCTTTATTCTACAAAAGCACAGTGTTTTGTTGTTATTATGTGTGTATACAAATAAAAGTAGACCCTTTACAGATTTGATTGATGTATTGCTCTTGTCTGTACGATCGAAACTGAAAGTGTAATTTAAGTTCTTTTTGGAATTAACAGGAGATTATGCCACAAAACGCGTATACGAGTTCATCGACTCCAGAGGGTTAACTGGTAGTAAACTGGAGGGTTTACCATCTAATTCTACAAAATGGTATCGGTCAGATACTGTAGGTAGGATCTAAACCAACTTAAAGCTTGTCCATGAATGCCTGTGTAATTTTGTAAGCGATCTAGGAGAATGTTGTGATCTATAGTGTCGAATGCAGCACTAAGGTCAAGTAGGACTAATAGTAACATACAGTCTTGGTCCGAAGCTAAGAACAAGTCATTTGTGACTTTCACAAGTACAGTTTCTGTGCTATGATGGGGCCTGAAACCTGATTGACACTCTTTGAAGATATTGTTCTCCTGTAAGAAGGAGCTCAGTTGAACAGACACAACCTTTTCAAGTATTTTAGACATAAACGGAAGGTGTGAAATAGGTCTGTAATTTGATAGGTCATTTGGATCTAAATGAGGTTTTTTGATGAGTGGCCTAATAACTGCCAACTTGAAAGACTTAGGAACGTAACCTAAAGATAGCAAGGAGTTAATAATATAAAGAAGAGGCTCACCAGCTTTATTTAACACTTCTTTCAGTAATTTAGTTGGAATGGGGTCTAGTGAACAAGTTGTTGATTTAGCTGTAGTAATAAGCTTATCTAACTCTTCCTGTCCTGTACTTGCAAAGCAATGTAGTTGTGTGTCAAGTGCATAGGTCACTAACAAGCGGACCACGGTCCGGGTCCGGACCCAGAAGCTGTCCAATCCGGACCCGGACTTACAGCCAAAACAAAAGGTTATGATTTAAAACTTGACGAAGCGCTTCTATTTTAACCAGCACAGCTTTTGTTTTTTCTTTATGGTAGTGGTAGTGGAAACGCACAGACCAATCAAGTCTGTGCATTCCTGAAGTAAACACTGCGACTCAACAGCGCAAGACAGATGAGAGAGAATTAAAGTAAAGTTACACATGAAAGAAAGATAGCGATACATGTAGAAAACAAAAGGAGAGAAACAGACGAGTGAGACGGAGAAAGAGAGAGAAACAGACGAGTGAAACGGAGAAAGGGAGAGAAACAGACGAGTGAAACGGAGACTGATTTCTGTTCGCACTTCACACTTCCCACTTCACCAGTGTGTCTCATATTAAAAGTGACAATGTGAAATGCCATTATGAGACAAAATATAAAGGTTTTGAACAAACATATCCACTCAAATCTGAAGACAGCGTCCCTGAGACAGCTTTCCCAGGTCTGAGGAAAGTAGCCCTATACATCCTGACCATGTTTGGCTCTACATACAACTGCGAGGCAGCTTTCTCTACAATGAACATAATCCAAACTAAATATAGTTCCAGGCTCACTAATGAGCACCTCCACATGTGTATGAGAATGGCCCTGACTCCATTCAAGCCCAGGTTTATCCCTAACCCAAGCCAAGCTAGAGCTCAGTTCTCTCACTCAGATATAAAAGGGAAAGTTAAGCACTTTATTTAAATATACACAATTCTCTTATTTTGAAATGTAGCCCTACTTTTATTTATTTAATGAGAGAACATTATACATGTCTAGAATCATACATATGTTCAGTTCTATGTTACGTGACAATAAATATTGGCAAAAGGTTTTTGAATTGTACTGAATTTATTTGATTTGACAGTCAGGTATTGATTTCTTGCAGAGGTTGATACAAGTACTAGGCTACTTAAATATATATCACACTAACTAGTTGGACATTATGATCTCCCAGACCTTTGCTTCAAGAAATTTTCTCTTATTGGACCTCTTAAAATTTTAGTTGAATACCTCTGGTCTAGAGCCTTAGGTGAGACTGGGTCGCTAGTTGCTCTCATATGTTGAGCGTCACCTATTTTATTCCTGATATTTTATCAGTGAAGAATCTCATAAAATCCTCACTACTGAACTGTGATGGAATAGTGTGTTCAAATTTCTGTTTTTTTGTTAATCTAACCACTGTGCTAAATAAAAACCTGGGATTGTTCTGGTTATTTTCTATGAGTTTGCATGAGCAGCTTTTAGAGCCTGTCTATAGTTGGACATACTTTCCTTATACGCAATTCTAAAAACCTCTAATTTAGTTTTTCTCCACTTTTGCTCGAGGTTACGGGTTTCTCTCTTGAGGGTGTGAGTATGACTATTATACCACGGTGCAAGTGTTTTATCTCTAACCTTCTGTAATCTGATTGGGGCATTGCGAGTGAATATAGTGAATATAGCGCCTATGCTGTTAGTAATTTCATCTAGATCGTCTGTGTTTAAGGGTACAGTAAGAAGTTGAGACAGATCAGGCAGGTTATTTGTGAATCTGTCTTTAGTGGTCGGAATAATAGTTCTACCGAGTCGATAACGTGGTGAGACACAGTTAGTCTGTTCTACAGGTAGTGTGTACATTATGAGGTAAATGTCTGTGATGTCATCACTTTGAGGAATGATATCTATATCAGTGACATCTATTCTGTGTGATATTATTAAATCTAGTGTATGATTACGACAGTGAGTTGCTCTAGTGATGTTTTGTTTAAGCCCGAGTGAGTTTAGTAAGTCCATGAATGTGAGTCCTAACACATCATTTGTGTCATCAACATGAATGTTAAAATCTCCTACAATTAATGCTTTATCAAAGCTAACAATAGGTCAGAAAGAAAATCTGTGAATTCTCTAAGAAAATTGGTGTAGGGCCCTGGGGGTCTGTACATGGTCGCTAGAGCAAGAGACATCAGGGATTTTTTCGTGTGCATGTGCGATAGTGTAACATTAAGGACAAGCACTTCAAAAGAATTAAATCTATACTGTGTTCTCTGGGTAACAGTAAGGTAATCACTAAAGATAGTGGCAACACCACCTCCACGACCAGTCTGACGAGGCTTGTGCTTATAGATATATCCTGATGGTGTAGACTCATTTAGACCGATGTAGTCATTTGGTTTAATCCAAGTTTCGGTAAGGCAGAGTGCAGTAAGGCTATTTTCTGAGATTATTTCATTTACAATAAGTGCTTTGGGTGCAAGTGATCTAATGTTCAGAAGCCAAAACTTTAGGAACTGTTTTTGTTTGTTTCTTTGGCATTTTTCTTGTCTAATTAGAGTAAGATTATTTTGAGAACTTCTCACATAATTACTTTTTAATCTGACTGCTTGGGGAACAGACACAGTTTCTATAGGGTGAGCTATGTGTGCATTTGTGTCAATGTATGAGGTGAAGGATGGCTATTGAAATTTAAATTTAAAGCGTAGTTTACCAGTCAGAAGGTGTGCAGCTCCCTGGAGATGTGGTCCGAGAGGATCTCCGCTCCAACTCTGCTGGGGTGCAGGCCACCAGCGCGGAACAACCTAGGACGCTCCCAGAAAACATTCCAATTATCGATAAAGAGTAGATTCTGAGCCTGACACCATGACTGAAGCCATTCATTAAAAGCAAAAAGTCTACTGAACCTTTCAATTCCTTGCTGGTACATTGGAAGTGGTCCGGACATGATGATCCACGATTCACCTGTCCTCTTCCCTAGCTGGAGCCTTTTTTGTTTTTAGTGAAGAAAGACAAGTCACTCCATCCATGCATGGACTATTGTGGGTTTAATGCCAATAATCAATCTCGACAACACCCTAAACTTTTCCTGCTCACTGAAGGAACATCAACCGTGTCTGTTCCATGCTCCGGCTCCTGCTCCAGAATCATCTTTTCGTGAAAGCTGAGAAGTGTGAGTTCATGTTTCCAGAACTTCCTTCCTGGGATTCATTATCTCATTATCTATTCATTATTCATTATCATTATATTAGTCAGTAGTGTACTGATGGACCCTGATCGGATAAAGGTTGTGAAGGACTGGCCATGTCCAGAGTTACTCAAACAACTCCAGCAATTTCTGGGAAATTCCAATATCTATTGGAGGTTCATCCAGGGCTATAGTTCCATTTCCACCCCTGTACATCATCTCACCCCCACCTTAAAGCTGAACAGTAAAGCTGAAAGTAGCCTTTATCAGACTCAAGGAACTGTTTACCTCTGCTCAGATCCTGACCCTGCCGGAGACTGCCCATGAGTTTATTCTGGACGAGGATGCTTCTGACCTGAGACCCCAAAAACAACATACTCATCCCCGTGCTTTCTACACACAGAGTCTCAGCCCTCCAAGCAGAACTATGCTGTCGATGAGAGGGAACAACTGGCCATCAAGTTTACCTCTAACATTTGGAGAGAATCTTGCCAGCTTCTGGGGCTCACCATCAGCTGGTCATCATGGATCCATCCTCAATATAAAGGACAAACCGTGTAGCTGGATCAGAAACTAGAGATGGTGATTCCCATTCTGTGTGCTGAGCAACCTGCACCCTGGTCCTCCAATTTTGTGTTGGTAGGATATGCCCACACCTTCCTGCCATCATCTGCCATGGGTCTCTCTCCCTTCTCAGCTGCCTATGGTCACCAGGCTCGGCTGTTCTCTAACCAGGAACTGGAGGCCTCTGTCCCCTCCACCATTGCCCTGGTCAAGAGTTGCTGACAATTCTGGAGAAAAGCTTGTATGGGCCTTCTTCAAGGAGATATGCACAGTGGGCATCTCACAAGGGCCATCTGGCACCCCAGTCTGGATCTCATTTGCAGGAAGCTTGTGCCATGCTTTGTCGGGCCATTTCTCATCTCCAAGGTGCTCAACCCAGTGGTGGTCCGACTCAAGCTCCCCAGCGTCCTGCGTATTCACTTCCATGTCTCCAGAATCAAACCTGTTCAAGCATGCTTGCTGGTGATTCTGCCTGCCCTATGATACTTCTGCCTGGTTTGACCCTACCTGGTTTTGTAGTTGCTGTTTCCTGCCTGCCCTGTACTGTCCCGTTTTTGGGTTTGGATTTTTGAACTTTTTTTCACCCTGTATTGCCCTGCTTGCCTGTATTTTGATTACCATACTGTTTTTTCTTTCAGTTTCTGCCTGCTTATTTTTCATATTACTGGACTGCTGCTGATGTTGTTTAATGTCTGCCCTACATTGCCCTGTTTGCCTGTGCTTTTTTAATTATCGGACTGCCTGAATTATCAAACTGTGCCTCCCCTGTTTTAAGCTATCTTAAATTAAATAATTTAATTTTAAATTTGATCTGTGTCTCTTTTTTGAGTCCTCGCCTGCCATTCCTGACAGACATCCTGATGTAGGTTTCTTCTCTACAACATCAAAAGGATTCAACAATTTTCATTTACACAGGATGCTCAGGTGATTTTTCAGTTTCTTGTCATTTCAAGACTGGACTACTATATATACACTCCTGAACAAAGACTTATGACTGGGGGAAACATTCCACATATTTGCATTTTGTGCTGGTGGAATATAATTAGTTTGTTAGAATTGCTACAAAATCTCAAAAGAGGAAAAAGGAGCAAAGGACATAAAAACAGATGTTGCCAATTTATTGAAATCTACACCACTATGAACTAGATGGAAGAAGATGCTGCCTCAGAGCTGACACTATGGGATTACCCATGTCGCCATGCACCGGTCGATGACTGTGCCAGAGGCCATCAAAGAGCATGAGCAGACTGGGAACAGAACATCAGAGTGGGGTCCAAGTCTAGGTTATAGAACTTGATAAAGGTGTATGGAGAGGACCAACAAAACCGCAGCACAAATATCTTCAAGGGGGACACCCCTGGCTAAGGCAATGGACAAGGCTATACCCATAGTAGAGTGAGCATTGATGCTGAGAAGCGAGGCAAGACCACATGCCTCATAGGCCTGAGTAATGGCCTTCACTACCCAGTACGCCAGGCACAGTTTGGAAACTGGATAACCCCGTTCCAGCCTCCAAAACAGATGAAAAGGGTGGAGGAGTTATGCCACGAGCTGGAGCCATGGACATAAGTCCTCTAGGCCCTTAATGGGCAGAGCAAAATGCAGCCCCTCCTGTTCCACCGACTCATGGGGTGGGGGACAGTAGGCCTGTAGGATGAGATACTTCCTAAAATGAAAGAAAAATTTTATATTAAGACCAACAATATATTATTATGAATTTGCACTTTGCATCAACATTAACCTCTGTAGTGTTGTCTTGCTTGTCATGGTCTATTCCCCTGCCCTCTTCTGGCACCTTTAGAGAGAGTTGGTGTCTGCAACAAATTTGTTTTTGAAACGTGGATATATATATATATATATATATATATATATATATATATATATATATATATATATATATATGTGTATATATATGTATGTATATATACGTATATATATATATACATATATATACGTATATATACGTATATATATGTATATATATATATATATATATATATATATATATATATACGTATATATATATATATATATATATATATATATATATATATATATATATATATATATATATATACGTATATATATATATATATATATATATATATACGTATATATATATATATATATATATATATATATATATATATATATATATATATATATATGAAAATACATTTTTTTTTAATTTAGGTCGATGACAAAGTCTCTTAACCCCAAATACCATCCACCATCAAGGGACTATTTAGCCAATCAACTTATTGATGAATATTATATGATAGATATTTGTTATATATATATATATATATATATATATATATATATATTTCCTGTGGGCCCACCACCTGCAGGAGGAACCGTAAGGGGCAGGTGCAATGTGGATTGGGTGGCAGTCGAAGGCGGGGGCCTCGGCGACCCAATCCCCGGACACGGAATCTGGCTCTAGGGACATGGAATGTCACCTCGCTGGGGGCAAAGGAGCCTGAGCTGGTGCGGGAGGTTGAGAGATACTGACTAGAGATAGTTGGGCTTGCCTCCACGCACAGCTTGGGCTCTGGAACCCAACTCCTTGAGAGAGGCTAGACTCTCTACTACTCCGGAGTTTGGAGTTCACCCCGGGGAACGAGAGGGTCGTTTCCCTGCGCCTTCGGGTCGGGCATAGGTCTCTCACTGTTATTTGTGCTTACGGGCCAAATGGCAGTGTAGAGTACCCGACCTTCTTGGCATCTCTGGAAGGGGTGCTGGAAAGTGCTCCGACCGGGGACTCCATCGTTCTACTGGGGGACTTCAACGCTCACGTGGGCAGCGACAGTGAACCTGAACCCGAGTGGTGTTCTGTTATTGGACTTCTGTGCTAGTCACAGTTTGTCCATAACGAACACCATGTTCAAGCATAAGGGTGTCCATCAGTTCACATGGCACCAGGACACCCTAGGTCGGAGGTCGATGATCGACTTTGTGGTTGTTTCATCTGACCTCCGGCCGTATGTCTTGGACACTCGGGTAAAGAGAGGGGCGGAGCTGTCAACTGATCACCACCTGGTGGTGAGTTGGATCCGATGGCGGGGAGGAAGTTGGACAGTCTTGGCAGACCCAAACGTACTGTGAGGGTCTGCTGGGAACGTTTGACAGAGTCTCCAGTCAGAGAGATCTTCAACTCCCACCTCCGGCAGAGCTTCAGATCCCGAGGGAGGTTGGAGACATTGAGTCCGAGTGGACGATGTTCTCCACCTCCATTGTCGACACGACCGCTCGGAGCTGTGGCCGTAAGGTCTCCGTGGTGGCAATCCCCAAACCCGGTGGTGGACCCTGGAAGTAAGGGATGCCATCAAGCTGAAGAAGGAGTCCTATCGAGCCTGGTTGGCTCGGGGGACTCCGGAGGCAGCTGATAGGTATCGGAGGGCCAAGCGAGCTTCAGTCCGGGTGGTTGCGGAGGCAAAAACTCGGGTCTGGGAGGAGTTCGGTGAGGCCATGGAGAAGGATTATCGGTTGGCCTCGAAGAAATTCTGGCAAACCGTCCGGCGCCTCAGGAGGGGGAAGCAGTGCCCTGCGCACACTGTTTACAGTGGGAGTTGGAATCTGCTGACTTCGACTGGGGACATCCTCGGACGGTGGAAGGAGTACTTCGAGGTTCTCCTCAACCCCACCAACATGTCTTCCATTGAGGAAGCAGAGACCGAGGGCTCAGTTGTGGACTCGTCGATCTCCCAAGCTGAGGTCACTGAGGTAGTTGAGAAGCTCCTCAGTGGCAAGGCACTGGGGGTGGATGAGATCCGCCCTGAGTACCTCAAGTCTCTGGATGTTGTGGGGCTGTCTTGGTTGACACGCCTCTGCAATGTTGCGTGGAGGCTGGGGACAGTGCCTCTGGACTGGCAGACTGGGGTGGTGGTCCCTCTGTTTAAGAAGGGGGACCGGAGGGTGTGTTCCAACTACAGGGGGATCACACTTCTCAGCCCCCCGGAAAAGTCTCTGCCAGGGTACTGGAGAGGAGAATTCGGCCGATAGTCGAACCTCGGATTCAGGAGGAACAATGCGGGTTTCGTCCCGGTCGTGGAACACTGGACCATCTCTATACCCTCGCCAGGTTGCTGGAGGGTTCATGGGAGTTTGCCCAACCAGTCCACATGTGCTTTGTGGATCTGGAGAAGGCATTCGACTGTGTCCCTCGTGGTGACCTGTCGTGGAATATGGGGAGTATGGGGTCCGGGGCCCTCTGCTAAGGGCTGTCCTATATGACCGGAGCAGGAGTTTGGTTCGCATTGCCGGCAGTAAGTCAGACTTGTTCCCGGTGCATGTTGGACTCCGGCAGGGCTGCCCTTTGTCACCGGTCCTGTTCATTATCTATATGGACAGGATTTCTAGGCGCAGTCGGGGGCCAGAGGGAGTCCGGTTTGGGGACCACAGGATTTCGTCTCTGTTTTTTGCAGATGATGATGTCCTGTTGGCTTCCTCAAATCAGGACCTTCAGCGTGCACTGGGACGGTTTGCAGCCGAGTGTGAAGCGGCAGGGATGAGAATCAGCACCTCCAAGTCCGAGGCCATGGTTCTCAACCGGAAAAGGGTGGCTTGCCCTCTTCAGGTTGGTAGAGAGCTCCTGCCTCAAGTGGAGGAGTTTAAGAATCTTGGGGTCTTGTTCACGAGTGAGAGAAGGATGGAGCGGGAGATCGACAGGCGGATCGGTGTATCTTCTGCAGTGATGCGGTCGATATACCGGTCTGTTGTGGTGAAGAAAGAGCTGAGCCGCAAGGCGAAGCTCTCTATTTACCAGTCGATCTATGTTCCTACCCTCACCTATGGTCACGAGCTTTGGGTCATGACCGAAAGGACAAGATCCCGGATACAGGTGGCCGAAATGAGTTTCCTCCGCAGGGTGGCTGGGCGCTCCCTTAGAGATAGGGTGCGGAGCTCGGTCACTCGGGAGGAGCTCAGAGTAGAGCCACTGCTCCTCCACATCGAGAGGAGTCAGCTAAGGTGGCTCGGGCATCTGTTCCGGATGCCTCCTGGACGCCTCCCTGGGGAGGTTTTCCAGGCATGTCCAACCGGGAGGAGGCCCCGGGGAAGACCTAGGACACGCTGGAGGGACTATGTCTCTTGGCTGGCCTGGGAACGCCTTGGTATTCCCCCGGAAGAGCTGGAGGAAGTGTCTGGGGAGAGGGAAGTCTGGGCGTCCCTGCTTAGACTGCTGCCCCCGCGACCCGGCCCCGGATAAGCGGTAGAAAATGGATGGATGGATGGATGGATATATTATATATATATATATATATATATATATATATATATATATATATATATATATGTATAGGTTTTTTTTTCAAGCTTTAAAATGAACAAATATCTATCATACATATTTTTTACATCTGTGTGGGGTGGAACACCGGATTAGAAAAGCAGCGCTACATGTCACGTCTACTCGTACCGGCACTCCAGCCCAAGTTTATGCTATTTCATTTCATTTACTTATTACATTAGTAATTTCATTACATATCGGGTACTGCGACTCGAGTCATCCAGGCACATCTTAATCCCTAAATATTCATAATTAATATGATATTTTATTTACAAACGATTAACTTCTCTGTGTTGTTTGAACTTTGAACGCGTCTGCTTACAGCCATTAGGAAACAGCTTTCCTCAAGGTTTGCATGTCTTTTAAATGAGCTTATAATCAAATCAAAATTTTGTGTCTATATTTTTACTTGTATAGCAAATAGCTATATGTAAAATATGTAAAAGCATAATTAATTACATGTATGAGATTTTATTTACAAATGAGTTGAGTGCACAGATGTGTGTAGTAATCCAACAGCATACCTAACCACCTACCTAAACCATGGGGACTCAACTGTGGAAAAGGGATGTAACCCTTTTGCCACAAATCTGGGGACTGCCCTGTGGCACTCTTCAACTCTCTCTGTGGTCATTTTGCCTTTGCTTGCTAGGGTAAAAGGGGTAACCGTCTCTGAAGGACGAGGCGGCGGCAGCGTGGGAAATTGTGAGGATTCCGCATCATTTTGGACATCTAAAATGTAAATTGATATTTTGAGTCACTATGTAATTTATTTATGTTGAAGTACAGTAGTCCTCGTAAGCTTTCATACCTGGTGAAGTGGACATGTTAGGAGCAGTGGTTCTCAAACATTCAAAAACACTGCATGATTTCAGATTTATTCGGTGCTGGAGCAAGGGTTTGATCATATTAGTTGTACAGCCGCCTTTGCAGGATATCATTTTTTCACACGTGTTACACTTTGCTTCATTGTTGTAGCTTTGGAAATGAATCCACACTTTAGACTTTTTTTAGACATGTTTAACAGAAAGCATACCTCAGCACTGCGGTGATTTCTGTGGTAAGCTGCGTTAATTTGGTTGCGTGACTGTAAACAGTGTAAACAATTAATATTCATGAGGTAAGACATGGCTATTTAAAGTGACCACTCCCAGTGCTTTGCCCATCATCGCACTGGAACCGCGAAACTTTCAAAATTCCGTGCGGTTCCGGTTCCTGCTAAAAAACAGAACCGGTTCTGAATTATAAATAAGAACCGGATCTCGGTTCCCAACCCTACAAATCACTGTAAAGTAATGCGACTGACACACAGCTTCAGTAACAAGACATGCACGGTTCTTTACTACTGTAGGTGCTGCAGTGCATATACAAAGTAGGAGGAGTCATAGCATCAACTACGGAGCACTTAAAGAAACACTCCCAAAATGACAATACATTACATCTCCCCTCCTAAGCATGAAACAAAACCATGCTAAAATAATCACTTGTATATATACAGACATTACAAAAATTAGACATTGTGGTGTTTGATCTTTAACTCTGTAATTTGCATAAACTTGCATGTTCACTTAAAAAAAGGGATTTTAACACAGCATGCATGCAATACATTACAATCACCAACTCTTTATAGAGAGGCCAATGCTAGGAACAGAGCCATCTTCAGGGTCAGAAACTTCTCAGAGGCTGACTCCATGGGCTCAATGGGGGCTTTCAGAACCCCCTCCAGGACCACAGAGAGGAAGGAAGCCGCGGTCTACAGGAAGGCCTCAGCTGCCTGACACCACACAGAAAGTGAGAGACCAGAGGGTGCCTACCCAAGGAGGCCCCTAGGACAGGTTCGTGGTTTGCAGCGATGGCGGCCATGTACACCTTTAAAGTAAATGAGGACAGGCCCTGAGAAAAGCAAGACTGCAGGATAAAAAAAAGCCTCAAATTCAGAGCATACAATGTCTTAGTGGAAGGAGCCCTAGGATTCAGTAGAGTCTCTGTCACCTTAGATGAGAGGCCTGCCTCTAGGAACTGGTCCCCCTCAGGGGCCAGACCAAAAGCTTCCACATCTCTGAGCGGGGGTGTAGGATTGCCCCCTAAAGAGGAGATCCTTCCTGAAAGGAACCTCCCATGGAGTGTCATCCAGTAGGGAGACTAGGTCCGTGAACCAAACTCGAGAGGAGCAACTAGGAGAAGGTTGGCTGGGTTGTAGTGCATTCTGGCTAGGACTTGGGGGAGCAGAGCTACCGGGGGAAAGACATACAGACAGAAAATCAGAATTGGAGGGAAAATCACAGCGGACAGTGGGTCGACTCCTTGGAGGCAAAAAGATCCACTTCCGCCTGGCCGAAAATCTGCCAAATTCGCTCCACCACATGGGGGAGGAAACGCCACTCCCCGGGCCTCAGCACCTGCCTTGACAGGAAGTCTGCCTCCCAATTTACATGCCCCAAAATGAAAAAGCTGTCAGCAAAAGTAATCTGGTCTCTGCCCAGAGCAGAATCTGCTGTGCCAACCTGAACAGGGGGCGCAAACGCAGACCGCCCTGATGATTGATATAGGACACCACCGCAGTGCTGTTTGTCCGTACTAAGACATGGCAGCCCCTGAGGTGTGGGAAAAAGTGTTTCAATGCTAGAAACACAGCCTTCATCTCCAGGCAATTCATGTGCCATGAGGCAGACCCTGGGCAGGGTGGCCATCCAAGGTCGCTACCCAGCTCGAAAGCGAGGCATCTGTCGAAAGAGTCCTGCAACGGTGAAGCGACACTAGAGGGACCCAAGGCCAGGAACCGGGGTCTTTTCCACATAAGAAGGGTATGAAGCCCACGGTGTGTAACCCTTATAACCCTGAGGGGATGTCTGTGAGGATGAAAGCGCACACCCCTGACCCAGAGCTGGAATGGATAACATGAAGGCCGAGCACCCTCTGTGCACTGGCAACAGAGAGGCCTCCGCCTAACCAAATAGCTTTCACTGCTGACAAGATGGAAGCCACCTGAGTGGAAGACAGATGTGCCCGCATCATGGTGGAGTACCAAACTACCCCCAGAAAGGTGGTTCTCTGAGAAAGAGAAAGCACATGCTTTTCTGGGTTCAACCTGAGGCCTAGAGACCTCATATGTTCAAGCACAGTATTTTGATGACTGGCCGTCATAGCCTTCGACTGGGCCAGAATTGAGCCAGTTGACCAGGTAATTCAGTACACAGATGCCCTGGAGATGCAACGGTGCCAGGGCAGCATCTATGCACTTTGTAAACGTGCATGGTGAAAAGGAAGAACACAATAACCTGAGGAACTTCCTATGCTCTGGCAGAATGCCTATGTGAAAATAATCCTCTTTGAGGTCGATCGTCACAAACCAGTCCTCGTACCTGATCTGGGACACATTAACCTTGAGCGTGAGCATCTTGAACTTGTAAGTCTTCAGAGTACAGTTCAGAGCCTGCAGGTCCAAAATTGGACGCAGCCCCCTGTCCTTCTTGGGAACAAGGGAATACCGGCTGTAAATGCCGGAGACCCGCTCTGGGAGGGGAACATGCTCTATGGCTCTTTCCTCAGGAGTGAAAGAAGTTCCTCTTGGAGGAACACCACCTGGTGCCTGTCAACGATCGTAGGCAACACACCCTGAAAACGTGGAGGATGGGAGGAGAACTGGATCCTGTACCCTTTTTCTGCAGTATACAAAACCCATCGAGACACCCCCGGTAGAAGTTTCCATGCTGCCAGGTTGTCTGATAGTGGTATCAACCTTGCACAGACCTCCCGGGTGCCCTGAAACAGCACACTGGCAAGTGCTAACCCAGGGAGATCCGTGCAAGGGAGAGGGCAGGCACAGACACTACTGCTCCGAAAAGCCTGAGGCAGCGGGGTGGGCTGTAGGGGGAGGTTTGATGAAAAGGCGCTCCTTCGTAGCCCGCCTGGCTGAGATGATGGACCTAAGGTCCCCTCTCACCTAAAGGGTCTGGGCCTCGGCTGGAAGATGAGGCTGCTTTCTGCGGTGAGGGAGAAAATCCCTGAAAGCCACCGACTGGCATTTCACCTCCTGATGCCTGTCAACGACAGTACTCACTGCGTTGCTGAATAAGCCCTGATGTGAAATCAAGGTGTCCAGGAGAAAGGACTTATCCTTATCTTTAATACCAGTCAAATTGAGCCACAGGTACCTCTCTGTGGCAACCAGCACAGCCATTGAATGGCCTATGGAGCGGGCTGTCTGCTTTGTGGCACGGAGCGCACAGTCGAGCTCTGGCAACATGTCAGCCTGGTAGGCCTGCAAAACTGCCATGGTGTGCAGGCTCGCACTCGCTTGTCCTGCTGCCGTGTAGGTCTTACGCACAAGGTCTGAAGTAGCTCTACAAGGCTTGGTTGGAAGGGCAGGTTTCCTCCATGCGGGCAATTTAGGTGAGAGATAGCCCGCAAGCGTCTCTTCAATCCCAGGCATCGCCCCATACCCATGACTTTCAAGCCCTATAATGCCTGAATAGTCAGACATGGCAGGGGCAAAAAGACACGCTGAAAATGGATTTCCCCTAGACCTCAACCCCTCGGCATGGAGGTCTGGGAAAAATGGCAGCCACCTGCTTGAAGGTAGCCTGCAGCCTGAAGTCAGAAAGCGGTCATCTAGCTTAGAACGGACGACACTTACCTCCTCTTTTGGCATATCTAAATTTAACTTAGACACAGCGCATTTCACCACCTCGAGGAGCTCCTTAAATGCCACTGATTGCATCGGCAGTTCAGAGGGGGAAAGTCCCTCCCGACCCGTGTCGAGCTCCTCAGAGCACGATGCGGAAAGCAGCATACTCTCTTCTGGGTCTGGAGAAATCACAGTGTGAGCACCCGAAACTGAAACTGAGCAAACGGAGTCAGGGGAGAGGGCAAGAGAAAGGGAAATACCCATCTCTTTGCTCTCTTTGCTAACTCAACCTGCGAACCCCATTATCGAAGCTGGCTTGGCAGACACGGGACCCAAACCATGCGCAGCTGTAGCTGAAAATACAGCCAAGTGGGATCGGAGAGTAAGCAGAGGGAATCCCTCACAATGCACACAGCCGGCTACCTTGAGAGCCGACACATACACAGAACGCTTCCTGAAGATAAAGAAACTGGAGTAATGGGACTTGGATGCCCTTATATGGACTTACTGGTGTGTAATAACTTTGTCACGTGTCCTTCCTGAGCCATTAAATTGGCGTGTGTTCACGCAGAGCTTCAGACACAACTTCCTCACAGAAGCATTCCCATAGCATCAGCTCTGATGCAGCGTCGAGTTCCCTCCAAAGGGAACTACATATTGTGTTTACTTGTGTGATCTTTGACTAATATTTAAATTAGTTTAATGATCTTAAACATTCAAGTTTGACAAACATGCAAAAAAATAAAAAATAAAATAAAACCAGGAAGGGGCCAACACTTTTTCAAACAACTATATGCGTATATATTGATCCTGGAGAAAATTCTAGAATATATATATTATGAATAAAGTGCACATGTGTGCAATTGTAGTGCAATATTTGCAACAATTAAAGAGAATTAAAAACAGCAGCAGGAATGAGGAAGAAATAACAACTCTAGATAGATCTCACCTCTTACCATGCTCTCCTGCCAAAATTCTATTCTAAAATGACTTAAGCAAAAACTGCCTTCTACAAAGAAAAATTGAAGGTTCTGCAAAAGATCCTTGTAAATTCTGACAGAAGAGATCATTTTATCCTGCAATCCTAGCACCAATCCAATCCAAATTGCACAGCGTGGACATTGTGTCTTCATTAGTTGATGGTGGCTAAGCAGACTTCACATACGATTGTGTTTTTTTTTTTTTATAATGAAGTTTGTCATTCGCAAAGCTAGATATTCTGAAAACCAGGGTATGGAAGTTTTAAAAAATTGTTTAAATTAGTAGATTAAAAACATAATAATAAATTGTACAAAATCTTGTCATATTTCTTGTAGGTGCACAGTAACAGTAAGTAAGATTTTATTTATTCTCACAAATTGTATAATTATACACAGTTCCCTGCAACCCAGTTTTATAAGCCGTATAGAGATGGATGAATGGATGGATGGATGGAGGGATGTTAATACAATTTTACTGATAGATTCTACATATTGATGCATTCTCATACTTCATGCATGTTTCTCATACTTAATGTGATACTGATACATACGCCAAAGTTAACCTATGACCTTGATATTAATGGACCTTGATTTTAATGGGGCTGTTGTGAATAAGGAAACTGTTCTTTTGGTGAACTTATTAACTGCACAAGCAAAATTATGCTTCTTGAGTCAAAGCATTGAGCAAATTGTATTATGATAAGCTGGAACTCAAATATAATTAGCTACAGAGAATGTTCTTTAAAAACACTAATTTGTGAATTGGAGCCTCATAGAAGTCTCAAATTAGGAACATACATATCCAAAGCAATATACTCATATATGAAAATTTGCAAATGCAGATATAACAATTAATTCATACATGTTGAAGTAATTATACTGACATACGTGTCCTTTAGTGACACATGTTTTTGGATTGCGTAGGAAACCCTTTCACAATCCCACTAAAGGATGTGTCCTAGTTTGCACGGGTTAGTATTGAAAACACAAGATCAACAATTAGAGTTGCTCTTACCTTGAACGCAGGTATCCTTCGAAGTCCCTCAGTCTTCTAACAAAGGTTTTGCTCCAAGTTCTTCTACCTATTCTATTGATTGAATCTTTAGATGAAGGAGGCAGACTTAGACCGTTTTGTCTTTTCAGGATCCTCACAATGGGAGGCCTTGTTTTTATTAAAAGTAGTGTAATACAAATAGATGTGTGTAATATATGTAATGTAAAAGAAAAGAAAATTACAAACAAAATCTCCTTCAAATAGTCAAACAATTCTAAGCCTGCGTTTGTTCTCCTGATGCACCCTCTATAAGAAATAACAGAGTATAACACAATGAGCTTGCCTCAAGGTGAATGCACACTGATAACTAGTTCTAAAACCCTATTTATAAAATTTCTTAGTATGATCTCATAACGGTCATTCTGCTTCTGTCAGCATCCTATCAGGTCTCTCATGATCTCATACCTTTGCAAAACATCCTGAGAAGTCTCCTAAGCTGCACGGCTGACTGTGTGTTCTTATTTGGCTGACACAAAGCTGCTGACACAAAACTTGTGATTTCTTTTTTAAGCTTTCACTGTTACTCTCTATCTTAATATCTAAACATACTAATGAAAATTATATAATATCTTAATCACACAATGGTTACATAAATTCATATATAAAGGTAAATGAAACTTATCATTCTATAAAATGGAAAAGAAAATTCATATAAAGGTAAATGAAACTTATAACAATTCTATAATCTTCTTTCAGCGAGATGATGGGTCTTGATCCAATTGTCTAGGTACAGTGTCTGTTCCTCTTTGGGTTGACTCAGGTTCCTTCTAGGTCTTTTTCTTCACAGTTCTAATCAGATATATTCAATTTCTTTATGTCATATAACAATTTCCCCATTTCTTTTAGCTTCCTTTTTCCTTGCTCTCTGTCTTTGTTGTCTTTTGTTTCGTTTCTCTCTTTTTGCTGCATTAATTTCACTCTGTTTCTTTACAGTATTTGATGAGATTGTCACATAAGGATAACCAGGTGCACGTTGTATGGCAGTTTCATGTAATATGGCAGTTACTCCACTCCTAAAATTTCTATTCACAATGTAATGAAAATCCAGAATTTACAAATATACGTATGTATCTATGAATTATATTTTGCATTTTTGCATCATTGTAATATCTTTTGTGGACACCCATCTTACCAACTGCCAGAGTGAGCTTTCTTTTAAAAAACTGAGCACCATCACTTACTCTTGGCTCATTTCCTGTTTCCTCATATACTTAAACCCTATAATAACATTGCGTCTTCATATCAAATTTCTAGTTACCATGCCTAACAAAACATTCTTCATTGTTTATCATGATTTTCAATTTGAATGCTCATATTTTTGCCCATTATGCCTGTTTTTTGTTCTCAATTTCATATTGTGTATTTGTATTGTTTGCCTGGTTGGACTATTTACTTGTTTGTAGATATCTGCTTTGAACACTACCTACATCTTTCTGCCTAAATATTTGGATTTATATGCTCATCTCCCTCATTAAACCTCTGCACATGGTTTCTCAAGCTGCTTCCTTCTCTAGTCCCTTACAGAATATTTTGCCTACATTGAATCCAGTGGAAGTTTCACAGCTCCAGTCCACTCTTGCTTATCAAAGTGAAGCACTCAGAGGCTATCAGGGACAACTAAAGGACCTAAGAGTGGCCAACAAACACCTTATGCAGTATATCCATTCCCTCCCATCACAGAGGGACAAATCATTAAGATTTGTACCTCCAGATAAATTTGATGAAAATAGAGGGATTGCAGGGGATTTATATCTCAGTTCAAAATCTATTATCCTTGGTCCTATTAGATAGGAGTATGGGGGAAATCAAAGAGGAAGAGCAAACCTACTGGTCCACACCACCACCTTGCTCTCTTTTTACACAGTATATGCCTCAGATGCTATGCTAATGTTTGTCTAATGGTCCATAATTTCCTCAGTGCTGGACACCCAGGAATTCAGAGAACTGTTACTCTGGTTCAGAATGTATTTTGGTGGCCACCATTAGTCCTGGATGTTACTATGTATGTAAAGTCATGTCCAAACTGTGCCCAGTTAAAAACCTCCAGAGAACTTCTATTCCCATTCCTATTCCCAAAGGACCATGCCCCATTTATCTGCCGATTTTGCAAACAACCTACTCAATGTGAATGGGTTTACAACCATGCTGGTACTCATCAACTGATTCTCTAAAGCCTGCAGACCCAATATTCCAATTAATTGTCCACCTACTGATATAAAAACTACTATCGCCCTGTTTCAATATGTTTTCAGAATCTATGGCCTGCCAGAGTACATTGTGTCGGACTGAGGACCACCTCCAGTTTACCTCCAGGGTTTGGCAGGCCTTCTTCTTTAGGCAACATAATATTACTGTGAATTTAACCTCAGGCTATCATCAACAGGCAAATGTTCTTGTAAAAAAGCTGAATCAAAAATAAGACAATATTTAAGGTTGTATTGTATTAAAGAGCAACAAAGATGGAGTGTATGTCCAGAACACCCTCAACCAAAGATGGAGTGCATGCCTAGAACTCCCTCACCCATGCATCCACAGGACTTTTCCCTTCTGAAGTGTGCTGGGCTATCAAACTTAAAGCTCCATTGTTAAGCTGAACCATTTACAGTGCTGGCTCACTACTGTAACTGGTCCAAACATTGCCTGCCCTGAGTATAATGGATCATGAGACTCTTCTCCCATTTCAGACTAAAGGAGCACCTGTTTACATGGTCAAAGCAATCATGGACTTTACTTGGACTTTACATCTTTACTTTAGGACTTTCACCAAGCTCATCCCAATTGTCTGACATTGTGATTCAGAGTGATGCCCCCACAGAAAAATACCTTGAGGGTACACAGTTTACATTGCTTCTTTACAATATATTGCAAGTTACCTTGCCTTACAAAGTGTTCTTCATTGTTTATTGCCTCATGTTTTCGACCATTGTGCCTTTTTTTTTGGATTCTTGTCTTTCACATCACGTATTTGTGTTTGCCTGGTTAGATCATTTGCTTGTTGCCAAATGTCTGCTTTGAACACTGACTGCATCTTTCTGCCTAACAATTTGGATTTGTATGCTCCTCTTACTTATTAAGCTTCTGCACATGGATTCTCAAGCTGCCTACTCATCTGTTCCATTACAATCATACTTTGAAGTTAAATTTATTTATGCTTTTAAGTACCTCAATCTGTGAGGGTAAATTCAGTGTAAATTCAACACTGCTGATACAATCCAAGGTAGAAATGATTGTTCTGCCTCCTCCAACTAGTGATGCCACTCCTCCGCGGTGAGTTTGACGGCAGCAGCTCTCGTTCTCTAATAGCATAGTTCTGTTTGGAGAGGCTGAGGCGACCATAAAAAAATGCACAAGGTTGAGGCTTATTGTCCTTGTGGTTCCTCTGGGACAAGATAGCTCTGATGAAGTAATCAGATGCATCAACCTCTAGTAAAAACTGACACAAGGGGTCTGGCAGGGTTAGGATGGGTGCAGAGGTGAAGAGTTGCATGAGACACAAGCTTGCTCGGCTTCAGGGTTCCAGGTATAGGGTCACAGGGAGGAAGAGAGCTGGTGCAGAGGTCTTGCCATGGAGCTGTAGCTTGGCGATCTCTAAGAACTGCTGGAATTGCCTTCAGTTCAATTTGATTACTCCCTGGTGCCAGGATAAAACCCAGGAAGGTATGCGCTATTTTGAAATTTCTTTGTTTCCATATTTTTGCAAAAGCATCTATGATGCCATAAGGACATTTGGAGTCTGTGTATATAGATACTACTTTTCTCTCAGATAAGTAACATGCTCTGCTGCTTGTGCAGATGTATATGGCAATAATTGTGATTCAACTACTTTGTCAGGCAATTTTACAACCACATTTCCACATAACTACACCCTGTCAGATGGGTTTGAGCATGAAACATCAAAATATATATCAGACTATACAGCACTTTTCAAGGTTGCAAAGCTTTCAGTCATTACATGAGGCCAGACACTGGGTATGTGGTTGAAAAAAGCAAGTACCTAGCTAGACTCATACACTTCTGATAGGTAGCACAGGGAGCACTTTTTTTTTTGCTGAAACAGGGCCACAGTATTCTATTACAGCAATGGAAGAACAAGTAGCACCAGTGTCAACAGGGAAGCAATAGTCTTTGTCATCTACATGCAAAGTTAATTAGTGATTATCATACAGCAAAGTTATTATTGAATGATTGTGCGGTTCATGCAGTGTTCTTTTATTTTGAACTACACCGAAATCATAACTGTTTACTGGCACTTAACTTAAACACTGTTTGATTTTATTTTAAACTGTTCTGTGATGATTGTAGAACCACGAATCCATTATTTCAATCTTTTCAAAGGATGTGAGACTTCAGCACATGTAGTACATGTAAAGTAATTTTGTCAACATTATGCTCACAACAGTAGAGAACTAGTTAAATCAATAAAAGCCGTACAGACTGATATATTTAAACTCCACGCACTAACATTGATCAAAATTATATGAAGTTCCTCTCTAAGAGGAAGAAAGACCCGAATAGATGATATATTAGGGATAAAAATTAGGGATTGGCTCTGCTGGCTTGCTAGTTGATGTTGCCCAGGACACTTTGGCCTTGTCATCGTGACCTGCCAATATCCCTTCATGAGGTCTAGTGTAAAAATAAACCGGAAACTCCCTAGTATTAAGGTTGTCACACAGATAAAAAAAAAAGTTTACACAGACTACTTACCAAAATATGGCAATGGGTTCATCTATCAGCCTAAGCTGATAATGCATTGCATTCTGCAAAGGTAAACTGGACTGTTGTTTGTAAAAAAAATATAGAGGGGAAACCAAGCCTCCCCAATGGTCTGTCCTGGGGAAGAGGAGGTTTTAAATATTTATGTTTGTTTTAGGGGAGGAGGTTGTAGGGAAGTTTAAAGGCAGACCTGAAAAATGGAAATAACTACCAGAAATGTCTTATAAAGGGTGCACATTAATCACTTATAATCTACATCTGCTGGCAGACATATATGTGGTTCTTTTGGGACAAGCTGTACTGGATGCCCCAGTGTGCTCATGCTGTAAACAAAAAAGGAGGGTGGACATGGACTGATACGCCTGCAAAGCAGGACAGTGGCCTTTCATCTGCAGATCATACAAAGTCTTCTCAACAGCTCATCAAATTTTAGCTGGCACTAGCTACATGCACCTTATTACAGAGCATTGAAGGCCTGGACAGGAATCTTTTCTTGATGTAATTGTGTAAAGTTGAATACAAGCATGAAGCCAACGTTCTATCAAAGCCTGTATAAAGTATTAAAAGAACTTTTTCACGCTGCAGAAGGACAATACCCACTCTCTTCACTTGGCTTCTTTAAGAATTGCTGATTCATGGAGCACAAATTGTGTGAATTCTTGAATGTTTATTGAAATGTACTACAAAAACATCCACAACTAGTCCCTTGGAGAATGCAAGGGACTAGTTGACAGGTGGGAGGCAGATTATCTGTTCACGAATATAAAGGACAGACCTGTTTGTCTTGTGTGCGGAGCTAACGTGTCTGTAACGAAAGAATATAACATAAGAAGACACTAATCGAAAAGTTGGATTTTCATTGAATGAAATGATTATTTTTGGTTGTTTTGTTGTTGGTTTTGAAAAAGATCCACTTCAAAAAGGAACTTAAAATGATACAGTGAGAGGCATAATTTATTTTATTTATTTAAATAAGAAATGAACACCACTGATGTGCCTTTAATTTTATGTCTTTTATCAAGCTCTGGTTGTTCCAAATCCTGTGTTCTAAAAAAACTAAAGTTTGTTTCCATATGAAAAAGGTTGAACATTACATATCAGTTGCAGTTAATTTTTCAATAAATATTCAGTTTGGCCCATGACTTTATCTCAGTTTTATATTTTGGCCCACTGTAAATTTGAGTTTGACACCCCTGACATAAGGTCTCGGTGAGACATCACCATATTTCTCCTTCTTGGGCTTCAACCTGTGTCATGCCCCAAGGGAGTTTTGTTCCATCTAGTTCATTAAGCATAGTTCTACACCATGTGGTTTTATAGCAGCTTGGTATTTGGTATTATGGTGGTATCTAACATAGTGTCTTTTTTGGAATCCTCTCAGCTGGAAGCATTGGAACACAGCCCAACCACCTCAGATGGCATTGCTGGAGCATGATGTTGCTTTATTGTCATATCTATACAATAATAACAACAGGAAATAACAGGAAACCCCCTTGACCACAGAAAACAGCACTAGCCACAGGTCCACCAGTTAGGAAATAGAGAGGGAGTGTAAAAAAAAAAATCATTAAATCAAAATCACTTCAAATCATTAATGCAGAGGGAGGCTCATCACGGGAAAAAGGAGGGTAAGATAAATACTTTTTGACCTTGTTTATTAAGACTGATACCCCATCCACATGGTCATGAGGAACCAACTTATCTACAAACCAATGTATTCTGAATGCGTTGGTGGTCAAATTGACCTAAGAGATCTTCTGATAAATAGCATTCTAAGGAACATTTGTGGTTAACATTAGTCTTTGAAAATTAGCAACATCACATGGTAAAGGATAGTTTTGAGGAATATGACATTTAAACTTAACATATGAAAGATCGTCAGATCAAGATGAAAAGGAAAAGGGGTTCACTTTTACTATAAGCAAATTCAAGGCAATGTAAAGTAAATTAAAATGTATGTAAATTTAAAGTATGAAGCGAGTGTGGATGTGTTAATATTTTGTTGACATGGTTGTTTGAGTATTTTATATCCTTGGATTTTTACGTACAACAGTCTCTATAATAATGTGAAAAACAAAAACTTAAAAGGGTCTTTATGATGAAACACCTTGTTGATGAAAGAGCTCATATTAGAATGACCTGGATGGTTTGAACTTACAGGAAGTTTATAGTACCTCAAATAATCACTCTTTACAACACATGTGAGCAGAAAACATGTCAACATGAACAAAAACAAAAAAGTGGATAGGCTAAAGCCATGGACGACCACACCAGGTACAAAGTGGATGGTGAATGTAAATGGATGTATGCTTATTTTAACTTCCATTGTGAATTCACAAATTTGAATCTGAATTCACAAATTTGATTGTATAAAAACTGCTGATTCATTATAACTATATACAATAAATAACTTTTTTTTTGTTTTATCTCATTCACAGGAACTTTTATTAAACTTTTGAGAAGTAGTGTAATAAATCTTCTGCAACAGTGCATATCTAAAAGAACATGAACAAGAAAAATACACAAGAACATCAGTGAGTCACAACTTTATTATAATGTAAGCACAATCAAGATAAACAGAATAGGCCATTTTAATAAATTAGCAAATTATAAATTGTGCCTTTTTTATTTGTCAAAAGATGTCATCACACTAATCAAATGAGCATACCTTATCCCCTTTGCTTGTTGAACCAATAATTAAGGGTTCTATCTGCTGATTCATTAGAATTTTATTGTTGTTAGTCCTAGTAAGAGAAGAAATATACAGTCTTTGCTCAGTAAGAAGCATGCAAGAATTTCTGTGTCAGAAAAAGGGTGCCTCCATGGAGTGAAAAATCAGACACAAATGCAGAGAAGGCAAGTAGCAAGTGTTTCATTAAAAGAAACTCGACTGGCCAAACACAGGGAAACATGAGGGAAGAAGGAAAAAAAAATTATAGAACTACAAAATAAACAAGATACAACAAAACCAAAAACAAGCGCATAAAACAAAAACAAATCCAAGAAACATTTAGGCATGCAACAACAAGGACACTGTAAAAAAAACAGATGCAGGACCACAGGATTAAGAGGGAAGGTAATTGGGAAGACATGAGGAACAGGTGTGCAGAGGTGGGAAGAGGTAAAGTATAGGGTGGGGTAAACACATGTGATAGCAAAACAAATACAAGGACATATGTCAAGTCAAACAAAGCCTGCCAGAAAGTCCCCCTGGTGGTCAGACATGACATAGTCCAAGCCATCAAAGACAATACCCCCCCTCAAGGTGCGGCGAGCGAACACGCCAACCCTGAACCACGCCCAAAAGTCCAAAGAGGTAATAATCCTGGCTAGAATCCTGGCTAGAATCAGGGTGTTTATCCCCCGATGCAGGGATAAAAACAGACCCAAACTGGTTTATTAACTAAAAGACACAAAACAGGAAAAAATACACGACACAAAACGCAACAAGGGACGACAAGGATTCCGCGCCGCCATAGGCACGGCTAAATACACATGACAATTAGACACAAGGAACAGGTGTTCAGAGGTGGGGAGGAAGTGACAAGGGTGGGGCAAACACGTGAAAACACAAAACATTAACAAACGCACAAGGCCAAAGTCCAGGCTGGATCCTGACACAGGGAAGACGGTATAATAAAATCTACGGGTAAAGTATAGGGCGGGACAAACATGTGATAATGAAACAAAATCAAAGACACATGGCATAAGACAAAGAATGCCTGCCAGAAAGTCCCTCTGGTATTCAGGCATGGCATAATCCAAGCCATCCATGACATTCTGTGTTTGTTTACAATTTATATAGTCGTAGTTCCATTTACCCAGCATGCCAACCCCCAAAATGCATGCACATATACAGCACACAAATATAAGTAAATATAAGACACCACAGTGCACAAAATTACATAATACTTTTCCTGCTGGTGCTACAATTATCCATAACCAGACTGTCCACATAGCCTAAATGTCTATCAAACTGTCGTATTTTGTAATGGGCTTTGCAATAAATATGTCCTACTGAAATAACCTCTAAAAACATTTCCTATTCCTTTATTTCCTATGGTACTTTAGTATTAAGTAGAAGAGGAAGGAAAAGCAGAAAGGGTTGGGCTGGTCATAGTCATTCTACTTCTCTCCCTCTTTCTCTCTCCCTCTCTCTCTGATAAATCCACACCCTGTTTGAGATGCATAAGCACAGACATCAGCAAAGACTTCCTTCACACACACGCACAAGCTCACTCTCTCTCCTTCCCTGCTTGTGGAAACAGCCCTTTTGTACCATACGGTAAGGCCTCCTCTATTTATATCATGCTTATAAATCTAAATGAAAATGTGCAAGAAAGAAAAAAAATCATACAATCAGGGACCCAAGATTGCTTTTCCAGGAAAATGCGAATTATTTTAAATTTGGTTGAAAGGCAGACATGAGAGGCAGAGAAAGAGGAATGAATGCAGATGCAGGAGTAGGAGAGTCAGGCAATGAGCAGGTTTTATGCTTTCTGCACTGAGGACAGACTCTGCTATGTATCACACTAGAACTAATGACTACTTCAGCAGGGAAGAGTGAGGGGTGTTACAGAAGAATGTTTGGTGGCATGAATAAAGCAGAATATATAGAGAACAATGGGTTATATTTAAAAAAAAAAAAAAAAAAAAAAAAAAAGAAAGAAAAAGAAAGAGAGAGAGATGCAGAGAGTTAGATAAGTGAGAAGGCATGCATGTGTATAGCATACAATAGCCAAAATCCAGCACAGCTTACTTAGCTTTGTTTATTGTGAAACATATCACAGACCAGAACCACAAAATATATTATTTAATTAATTATTTACTTGAATAATTCCAACCAACATTATGAAAATACTACTTAGAAATATTAACAATTCAAAAGCTTTTTGATTTCCAGTAAAATTTACTATTGGCAATCTATTGACAGCTAGCATGTCCGACAAGCCAGATCTCACAGAGATTGCAAGGTTTGACAAAACCAAGCTGAAGAAGACGGAGACAAAAGAGAAGAACCCTCTGCCCACTAAAGAGAGTGAGTAAATTCCAGAGAACAGCATACAGTATGTCCTTTTGGTTTGGGGTGTGGTAGGGAGCTCTGCTGTAGCATTCTCCCTTCAGCTGAAATGTTTTGTCCATCCTGTCACTTCTCACACGTTAGCTTCCTCAGTTGTAATATACCTCCAATATTGCCCCTTTCATCATGTTTTTTTTTTTCTTCATTCAAGCACCTCTCCTTCTCTAATGTAAGTCTGCACTCTGTATGCACATTCTAGCCCCTTCAACCACATACTCTCATGTCAGCAGATAGATGTCAGTAGAGAGGTAACAGCTCAACTTCTGCCAAAAAAAACATTCCCCAGCAATGCAGCACAGACTCTGGCACATTTCCTAAATATATTTATATAATAGATAATAATTTGTTATAATGTTCCATTACCAAAACTGAAAATGGGGACTGTGACACTGTACTTACTAATTCAGACAAAACTCACTTTGTTTCTCAGCTATTGAACAGGAGAGAAAAGGAGATACAAGCCCCTAACCTGATGGAGAAGAGGAAGGCCAAGCACAACAGATGCACCTTTGATGGCACATTAAATATTATTTAGCTATTATCTATTTATGTTTTCTTTTTAAATTTTAAGGGTATTACTGCCCCTTGTGATGCATGGTTACTATGGTAAAGTCACCTTCAAAAAACAAGAGTAACAGGATAGTGCTTGAACATGGATCTTTTAACAAATTTAATTAATAGCAACTTTCTTAATAAAAATCTTCACGAAATAAAGGCAAAATATGAACACACACAGCGCAATGTGTGGTGACTAATTTTTAAAACCCACAGTAGTAAAATGTGTCAGTAATGTTCTTAAATTATTTATGAACTAATAGACTTGGGAATGTAATATGACAACACTGTCTTATGACTTTTTTTGCAATTTTGGTTGAGTTTGTTAGTCATCTAGTCTTATAGCCTGCTTAGAAATAAGTAAAATCAAACTGTTATACTGAGTGTCACAGCTATTATATTAGTAAGCTGCAGCTGTGTTATAAATTGCCAAAGCATCACCCAAAACAATCTACAATGAACTGCACAATATATGTTTCCAGTAGATATAACAATGGGCAGTTTTGCCTGTGAATATTGCATTTGTTGATAAAAAGCACAAGTCAACATAAAGACCAGAGAGCTGTCAATGGGACAAAATTTGAAGATAAAATCGGAAATTCTGAGCCACTGCATAAGCACTGGACAAAGCCACTTAAATGACAAAATAAAAATAAAGAATAAGGTCGGTCAATGAAAACAGAAAAAGTTAATGGCAAACATTGTGAGAATGTTATGAAGGAAAACCCTAAAACAACAATCAACAGTAAAATCACCAGCAACCTCCACAGAGCAGAGGTGAAAGTATCACAATCTACTTTTCACATAGACTAATATACATTTAAGAGCTAATATAGGCAATAATTAAATTGTGGATTTGATACAAGCATACAATCTCATTGGTCAAGCATGACAGACAAAGTGTCATATTTTGGGCTTGCATGACTCATTCTGGAATGGGCTTGCTAATCTTTATTAATGATGTAACATATGAACGTAGAAGCAGCATGTGTTCCTTTGGTTTGCCAATCTACAGAGAAATGCATCCAATCTATCTGAGAGGAACTTCATCATTTAGCATTGAAAATCACTGTCAACACAACAAAGGGGACTAAAGTGGAAAGTTTTTTATTGGTGAGGTTTCCACTTTGTTGCCAATGAGTTTTCTTTGTCAGCAATAAATGTGGAAGATTTTAGAGTGTACAAGTCGTTAGAAGGTTTTAGATTGTAACAGACCTTAACCCAATTGAGTATGAATTTCACCCCTGAAGGAAAATCTTCACAAAAGAAGAATGAAATATTTTGCTGAAGTCAGTAGGTTGCAGTGGGCTAAACACCTAAATTTTAACAGGTGTCATATTCTAAGTTGCTTGAAAGGAAATTAAAGCTGAAATTCTAAATCAGTGCACAGCAAAAACAAAATAGTTGGTCTTGCCTAAGTAGTTGCTTGTTTTATATAGTGACTTCTAATTAAACTGGCATTTAATTTGATTTTATATGAGGACACAGTGGCAAAACAACTAAAAGGCAAAAATTGGCATTAAATAGAGCTAATTAAAGAAGCCCCCGTTGGCTGGGATTCCACGTCATCAGAGGGCACCCAACTTAGGATCGAACCAGGAACCTTGAACAGGTTACTGTAACCGTAATTCCAAATCAAGCTTTGAGAAGTATTAAATGCTTGGAAATCAATTGCTGCTATATTGAAGTGAAATCTTTTATCTTCTAGTCCCATTATTCTTGAAAGTTACATTCCTAAGGACTCACTCCCAACTTTAATTGCAACTCCTAACATAATACCAAAGCAATAAAGGAAAAACTCTCTTTCAGATGGAGTATTTCCAATACTCTTTGAGTTTGTATGGAAATGTAGATCTTTTACCACAGCATGTTGCCAATGAGTCCAATTTAAAATTTATTAATGAATAACATGTTAAGATATTTAACTTTTTAACATTATATCAGGTTTACAAGATGCAAAGTTGTTTTCCTTTTATACAGGTAGCTTTTTTGTCACATTAACTTCAGGAAGAAAATAAAAGAGGCTGATGAGGGATTAACTGTTCATAATTGCTTTAATGTAAGAAATAACAGGAATTAATTTCCTTATTGGAAAACTAAGACTCCTAAATGTTAAAGATATCTCAGTAAACTTAGTAAACTTCTCCATATCAACAATTACAGGCTTTTCTTTGTTAAAAAGCATGCATTAATCTGTGCATTAAACTAATTTGAGCATTAACCTGTGCTTTTATCTAATCTTAGATTAAATGCAGTGTCCTTCTCACAATTTTGTGTATGAACTGTTGAATAAATAACATTAGAATAAGCACATTAATATGAACATATCAATTTAGGTTGCAGTTGTACCATTTAGAGCCATGCTATTCATAAATAATGAAAGAACAACTAAATGGAGAACCACTGCACAGCTGGATTTGTAAATCACTTGCAAAAATGCCTGCGAAATTATTAAATATAAATACATAATAATAAGCTCTGTACTCTAATTTTATATATATATATATATATAAAAATCATAATCAAAACAAATATTGTATACTGAAAGGCTCACTGAAATTTTAAAATGGTTAAAAAGACCTCTGGTTGAACAACATTTGAGAACCACCATACATTTTCTGCAATCAACATTTGAGTATCTAGTCTAAATAAAATTATAATCCTCTAATACATACCAGAAGTTTAACAATATGTTACTTTTTTATATCAAAAGGAGGGGAGATGGAGGTAGATAACAGTCTTCAGCCATACTTAGAACAATGCAAGTTATGGTTTATACCATGAACATTGCAGGAAATAAATAAATAAATAAAAACTTCTAATGTGCTTCATGTTATTACAAAGACAGTCAAGTAAAGTGCATTTGTCAAAGGCAACAAGTCTACTAGTTTAGTCTCGCTCACAAACCCCCTTATAGATTAACCCAATCATAAGTCTGCTTATTTATTTCAGTCCACACCTTAAGGTTTGCTAATGACTTGTAAGGAATCGCACCTTGGGCCCCTTTGATGCCTGCACTGTGTGTGATGGTTTAATGAACGCGCAGCGAGCATGGCGTCAGAGCTTCAAACACACACTCGGTCGTCTGGGCTCAAGACCCGCGCCAAATTCTCTGCGTTTATCGTGTTTTATTACCCGACTTATCAGACTAAAAGTTCCCGGAAATATTGCCCCGAGAGCGCGCTTAATGGAAAAGATAAAAGACATTGTTTCTAAAACTTACACCATGCCATAATGCTAAAAGTACTAATATGGCAATAACCACGGACGCTTTGCTGTGGTACTCACATGAAGGTAGATTCAAAAATAGATAACTTTTATACAAGTTGCATTTTGGTTGAGCTACAAAGAAGTACTACAATGCACAATACCGTCACTTTCACTTAATTAACCGCACCTGAGGTTCTCGCTGTGTATAGACAAAATGGAAACCTTTTGCCTCAAGGTAAGCTCAGACATCCGTTACTTCTGTTGCGTAGACACGACTAGTTCCCATTGCTATCGCTGTAGATGTCAACCGATAAATCTAAAACGCCTCGGGCGTTACACTGTTATTTCGTAGTTTGTTGCCCCATAAATCCATTCAAAAACGATGGCTTGTCGGCAAAAGTGTTTGCTTGTTACAGCGCAATGGCATCAAAGATCACGGCTTAACAGGTCCTTATGTTTTTTTGACAAGTAGGTGTGGGAGTTTGGGTTTCAGCCGCTATGAGAGCTTGATGTCGCCGATAACCAATTAGTGCGGATTATCCTCACTTGCGCGTCCCACCATTGTTTGAAACGGGCTGAGCCAAGTGGCTCGGGAGCTTATCTATTGTCTGACCATTAAATCAATGCTGTTCTTACAGTGATTTTGATTGGCTCATGATTTGTGGTTTCTGCAATTAATCTTTTCATGAGAGCCGATATGAAGTCACATTTCCATATAGAAATAATTACAAAAGTCATCGAAAGTAGTTAGAAGCTAAATAATTTTGTCGCTGTTATCCATTGGCCATTAATCTATGCACATATTCCTCTATGCCCTATTTAGGTAGCAATATTTTCGGTCGTTGGATCTCCTCTTAGAGATTAGAAATTTCGGTCGTTGGATCTCCTCTTAGAGATTAGAAATTTCAAAACAAGTCGTACTTGGTGGAAAATCTGCTCTATGCAAACAAGGAGAGAAGTCCAACATACAAAACTAAATTCCGGGCTTATAAACGTAAATAGACAATGCACGATACCATACTTTATATTGACTGTTATCAACAGTGAATTATCAATACAAATAGAAATGTAATGTAAATTTAAATATTAGTGTTTCAGAATCGCGCCAGACTGTTCCCCAAGTTATTTTATTGACATCCACGTGACAAAGTTATTTATGTTATTTATGTGGTCCTTAGCGTGCCGTTTTGATTTTTTTTTTTGGCGATTCGTAAATGACAGAAGAGCCATTTAAATGCTATTCACAGGCGTGAGCTAACAGAAATACATTGTAATCTTTAGAATTGAATTCCCAAGTCAATCCTAAAATACCTGTGAAAATTACAGAAATATTTGAATAGTGAGAAATATTGAAAGGCAATGGAATTCGCCCATGATTTTAATGGAAAATGCTAAATCTGAAAATCCGAAGCATGTGCATTGTCTAAGTGGACTACACATCTCCAACAGGCATTATGCCAATTCATGTGCAGATCATTGTACACGTTAACACATCTTAATTGGATATTATCAAGTTTAAATAAATAAATAAATATACAAATAAATATCATTACCATCATTGTCGTTAGTATCAGGAGTAGTAATAGTTACACTGCATAGCATAAATGTTCCCGCGTGGTAAAAGTAGAATATAATCAGGGGCTATTAAGCGTCACTTTGAAGTGCGGCTGCTCCACTGTTTCCTATGTCTGAACAAATCGCCATCGAATCACTAGATTTCACAGTATAACGTCAAAGTTGGGAAAAAGCCTGTAATTCGAATTCGTCGAAAGGTATAAATACCGTGGCCATTCGAGCCCGTCGTCAATTGTTTCTATCTCTTTCTGGATTACTCCATCAGTATTTGAGCCCTGGGTCACTGAAACAGGGCATCCCAAGAGAGTCGGAGGACGCATTGGTAAAAATGGACTTTTGCCAGCTCCTCGCATCTTTGGTCCTGTCTGTATGCTGCCAATTATTGTCCACAGCAGCATGGTACAGTCATATTAATTCTGCCTATTCATGTTAATTTAATATTATATTTACAAATATGTACAAAAAAAATTATCTATACTTTACAAGGAAAATACGAGTTTAATGATCGTTGTTTTATTTTGCGTATTTAGGTCAGTGAATAACTTCCTGATGACAGGACCCAAGGCATATCTTGTGTATGCAAGTAGTGTGCAAGCAGGGGCACAGCGTGGAATTGAGGAGTGTAAATACCAGTTTGCATGGGACAGGTGGAACTGTCCTGAGAGCGAATTGCAACTGTCAACACATAAAGGATTGCGAAGAGGTATGGACAATAATAACCGGCATTATATTAAATATTTTTAAAAAAATGGCTGTATTTTAATAAACACACATTTCTTTCTTTCTTTCTTTCTTTCTTTCTTTCTTTCTTTCTTTCTTTCTTTCTTTCTTTCTTTCTTTCTTTCTGCATTTAGCTACCAAAGAAACGGCTTTTCTACATGCCATAAGTGCTGCTGGAGTTATGTATACATTGACCAAGAACTGCAGCATGGGAGACTTTGATAACTGCGGCTGTGATGACTCAAAAACTGGAAAAATAGGTAAGCTTGATTCGGCCCAAATATTACTGCAGAAAACATACACAGAATAATGAAACACCTGCCTTGTAGTCGAAACGATTCTTATAAGGCTTCTTGTGTGCTTTGTGTGTTTACAGGAGGTCGAGGTTGGATTTGGGGTGGATGCAGTGATAACGCTCACTTTGGTGAGAACATTTCTAAGCAGTTTGTAGATGCGCTGGAAAATGGACACGATTCACGCGCTGCCGTAAACCGTCACAACAACGAGGCTGGCAGACTTGTAAGTCTAAATATATTTGTCTTTTGTAAATATAAATAACCATTTGTTTTTATGCATTACTAGAAGGTATGTTATTAATCAATTCTAACGCGTACGATGACATCTTGCCTGATTATATTATATTATATTATATTATATTATATTATATTATATTATATTACATTATATTACATTATATTGCACATTCAGGCTATCAAATCGACAATGAAGAGATCATGCAAGTGTCACGGCGTGTCCGGAAGTTGCAGCGTTCAGACGTGCTGGATGCAACTGTCTGACTTCAGGGAGGTTGGCAACTACCTGAAAATCAAATACGACCAAGCACAGAAGCTTGAGTTGGACCAGCGACGCATGCGCACTGGGAACAGCGCCGAGAACCGTGGCGCGATCTCAGACACGTTCAACAGCATTGCGCGCAGCGAGCTCATACACCTGGAGGACTCCCCAAATTACTGTATGAAAAACCTGAGCCTCGGACTGCACGGAACTGAAGGCAGGGAGTGTTTGCAGAGTGGTAATAATTTGTCGCAGTTTGAAAAGCGAAGCTGCAGAAGGCTATGCCACGAGTGTGGCCTTAAAGTAGAGGAAAAAATGATAGAAATAGTGAGTAGCTGTAACTGCAAATTCCACTGGTGCTGTACGGTGAAGTGTGAGAAATGCACACAATTCGTAAAAAAATACATTTGTGCAAAAAGGAATAAGAGCAGTCGGTTACGTAACGGTTCCCGAAGGAGGCAACGTGTAGGAAGTTAACCTTCCCTTGTCCATCTGTAATATCCAAAGTGTATATTTGTACATATTGACATTATTTTAAAGCTGACATCAAGAAAATGGTATTCCTAACTCGTAAAAAAAACTCACTTTCCTTGGCTAACTAATTTTCAGTACTTATGTTCTATATGTGCACTTTTATTCTTAATATCAGATCACAGATTGTTTGCTAAACCTTAAAAACGTGTTCCTTATTTTGAACACAAAGTTGCTTGACTGAGTGTTTACTGCACCTGGGGTTAAATGTATTTGTTTCATTTTATCTTTAAGTGTGTACCATATTTTAACTCAGAAAGCATTAAATATTTCGGACATATGTTTGGGTGTGTTTTTTCCCTCTGACCTACAAAAAGTTTACTGTAGGAAAAGTGTATTGGCGCGCGGTGTAAACCTTCTTCAGGGTCCCTGGATCAATGCATTACTATCAATTACCATGCACTGCTGCCCGCAGAGAGAAATAAACACGTTGATATTGATATCCTTTGAAGTTCACTAGAGGCGTTTCCTCCACTCCGACGGCAGCTGTGGACCAATAGTATGTCAGGAATTCTGTAACAAAAGGTGACCCCCATCAGACACGATGTGGATTGTATAAATTTCTAAATCCTGTTTCAACTGATAGAACAGATCATCATTTTCTCAGACAACTACGTGATCTTGAAAAAAATGGCTTCCCCCTTTTTCTGGGCCTCAATATTCCTTATTTATCACAAAACCCTCTTAGGACACACATGGTAAGAACAGAGAAAAGCAAAAGATTATAGTTTATTGCAGTAATACAGCGAATAATGCTTCTAACATTGTTTGACTTCTTTCTTCTCCTTTATAGGCTTGTAAACAATTTGCTCATGACTGGACCAAAAGTAAGTAAAAATCTTATGTCTAATGTCATTCTTTACTATAATAAGAGTTGTGCTTTACTTCAAACTCTTAATGATGAAGTGTCTTTTCAATTATGCAAAAAAAAATTACATTCTCTACAACGCTTGATTAGCAATATTTGGTATAACGTGTTCTTTAAGACGTCTTGTTTTTCTTTTATCGACAGGCTTATTTAAGCTACACGAGCAGTGTTCTCGCCGGAGCCCAAAACGGAATGCAGGAGTGCAAGCACCAGTTTGCGTGGGACAGGTGGAACTGCCCGGAGAGCACGTTTCACCTCTCAACTCACAGACGGCTCAGAAGTGGTAAGATGCCAAATGTATAGAACGGCTGTGCCTTTACATCGTTGTTACTTAACGTTAGGCCAGGCGTAACTTTAACTTGATTTCATGTGTATTCTTGTAGCGACGAGAGAGACCTCGTTTGTCCATGCGATAAGCGCAGCTGGTGTCATGTATACTTTAACCAGAAACTGCAGCCTGGGGGACTTGGACAACTGCGGATGTGACAACTCAAGAAATGGTAAAATTGGTAAGAATAATTACAAATATAACATAATTCACTATTTGTACACGTATAGTTCAATCCAACATTTACATACATGTAGTTTTTATCACTTTGATCAATCAAATGATCTAGCAATTGTCTGAGGTTCTGAAACTCATTGGCTAATCAACACTTATCTTAGGGGGCCGTGGATGGCTTTGGGGAGGTTGCAGTGATAACGTGGATTTCGGAGAGAGGATCTCCAAGCAATATGTGGACGCGTTCGAGACTGGACAGGACGCCCGTGCTGCTGTCAATCTTCATAACAATGCAGCAGGTCGTCTGGTACGTTTTTAATCTTGATTATAATTGTGGGAAAAAAGAATGTTCTAAAAAATAGAAATATTATAATTGTTATAGCCAGCTGACAGCTAATGAGTTCTGTGTTACAGGCAGTAAAATCGACTATGAAAAGGATCTGCCGCTGCCACGGCATGTCGGAGAGCTGCGCGATGCAGACGTGCTGGATGCAGCTGGCCGAGTTCCGTGAGGTGGGCAATTACCTGAAAGTAAAGCACGATCAAGCACACAAACTTGAGCTGGACAAACGGCGCATGCGTGCGGGGAATAGCGCCGATAACCGCGGAGGCGCTATTACGGACGCGTTCAGCAATATCGCACGCTCGGAACTTATCTATTTAGAGGATTCCCCTGATTACTGCGCAAAAAACTTGAGCCTCGGACTTCACGGCACGGAAGGCAGGGAGTGTTTGCAGAGTGGAAAGAATCTGTCGCAGTGGGAAAAGCACAGCTGCCGAAGACTGTGTCACGAATGCGGTCTGCGCGTCGAGGAGATCCGCACCGAGACAGTGAGCAGCTGCAACTGCAAGTTCCACTGGTGTTGCACGGTGAAGTGCGAGAACTGTACGCAGGTTATAGTAAAGTACGTTTGTGCACGGAGACAAAGTGGCCAGGGTCATAACCGACGCAGATTTCGAGGACCAAAATGAATGCGACAATGTTTGGGAATTCATTTGCAACAGACTTCCCTGCACTTCTCTGTAATATTCTTTCTACCTTTTGTACATACCATAAAATGTTATTTAAATATTATAATAAATTAATGAAACAAATAATGTATTTTCTGTTTTACTCTTAAAGGTAGATGACTATATATCAAATATATTTATATTCGGATTTAAGTTATAATTCAATTCAATTCAAGTTTATTTGTATAGCGCTTTTTACAATGGACATTGTCTCAAAGCAGCTTAAGTTATAACGAAGTGCACTTCACTTTAACCATGGTACGAAAATGCATCCCCAAGAGGAAAAGCATACCTGTAAGCAGAGCTTTCCAAATTTACAAAGGTAAAGAAGGAATTTCTGGATAAAAAGCCAACAAGAGGGCTCAGTGAGTAATACACTACGGAACACACTTTGAGAAGATTAACGTGTCACACTTTACACATCGCCCTGGGCGTTCTTCTACGCTGACTTAGCGTAAGGTTACTTTGATATGCAGACAGCACAGGACAATATGCATTCCACTGTAGAATAGGCACTAAGGCGCGTTGTCTATAGTCGCTCTTAAAAAAACGCAATGGATCAGTTTGTGGACATTTCACGGGCTTATGTGAAAAAGCAAAAGTGCTATAACTAGTAGTTAATATTTCATAAACAAAAACGACTCTTTGCCTTAAAGTGAGCTATGAGGGGAAAAAAAAGCTAATTATGACATTGATTTACATTAAACTTATCTTTGGGATTTACCCCTAACTAATACATAACTAATCTCTTTTGCTCAGTGGGACGTGCCATAAATCTGCTGACCCGCCTGACCAGATAAGTGATGCTATGCTGGAATCACTGGGGGTCTGAATCCTGAGGAGACTGTGACAGTGGAAAGGGAATTTGATAGGATGTTTTGTGTTTCCTTTTAACATTGGTACTCCAGTGATCTAATATTAAAGATTTGCAATCACTAAAACATCAATGATAATGGTCTTATGCTGGCATTGTTTTGCACATTCATGACAGATTTATTGGTATTAACTATCTAAAAGTTAAAGCATACAGACACTTTGTCCCTTATATAAACTTTCTGTGAGGCTTCTATAGAGTTTCATGAGACACTGGTAAAACTGGGGGTTTTTCACCTTTGATTAAGTAAGTATTAATAGGTAATCAAACATATTTATGATGCTACTATTATTCTCACTGACTTATCATCATTTATCCCTGAAGGGGTTTTAAAATCAGAGACAAAAACAATCAATGCAAAGTTAATTTCTTCCAATGTCTTCTTTCTTTTCACACAAATTTACCAGGTTGTCAAATAGTTCTTCCTCACAGTTTGCCTGTTTTGCCTTTAGGGATACCATGTTTTCCCAGGCTGTCCTGCTGTGCTATAATGAATGAGGAACAAAATGGCCATCTTTCTAAATACAGTGCCAGGTTGTTATTCAAGTTAGCCACAGCCACCCAGAACACCTCCTCCCTTTCTCTCAATGGCCATTCATATGGGTAGAATTAGACTGTGATCTCTGTAAAGCCCTTTGGTTTTCCCCCTCTTCAAAACGCCAGCATGGAGGGTAAGCCCAGTCTGTTCCATTCCACAAAAGGCCCATTTCCTTTATGCTTAAGGCCTCCACATGCGCATGACAAAGATACACAGTGCTTCATTGCTTCATCAGAAACCACTGCTGTGGCAAGCATACCCTCAAATGAAGTAGTGACAACTTATTCCACAGTATTTATTGTTCACCACAAGTCAGCAAGGTCTGAGTCAAATTCATATTAACTGATTAACAAGCAAGAGAGTTTAGATTTATACAAGCAATGTTTTAAGATAAGCTGTAACGTAAATGGGTTTAGATTTATATTATTTTTACAATTATGCATTTGTTTTAGGAAGTTCAAATCAAATATATGTAAAAAATAAAATTAATAAAATAAACAAGAACATATATTCTTAAACACAATATTTGGAAAATAAAAATGAAATTAAATGGATATGACAAATTAAATAATTTTATTTACGTGAGTACATGACAATATAATGTAGTATCATTGACATGTTGTTTTCCTCAGATCTATGAGACAAGACCCTCCCTTCTTTATGGCCTCTTTGTGGCTAAAGAGTGATGCAGCAGCCTTGTGCAAAACCCCCTACAGTTGCAGTTTTATTCAGTGGGAGTCCTGCTGGCCTGGAGGTGAGTGATGAGCCTCCTCACAACTCTCACCTTGGTGAGAGGACAGGATGGGCTTAGCAGCTGGCCCATAGTTTCGTTCCCACTGGGAATTTTCACCAATTTTTATTTGGTATAGGCCATGCATAATAGAATGATTAAGGGCTGAAGAGTCACTATCTTATATATACAAATATCTAACCTATTCTTCAAGGTTGAAACCCTTACTTTCTTTTTAAATATTTACCACCATATGTCATGGTAAATTTCCTTTATACATTAATTGCACATAGTATATTAACATAAACACAGTATTAAAATTGAAAAAAAAAAATAATAAATTATTTTAAAATACTGATGTAACCAATAATAAAAAAAAAGTGGTGGATGTATTTTATTATGATGCTCGTTCAAATGTTTGACTGTATACAATAACTAAATTCAAGAAAAATAATACTTACAAAAACTTAAAAAATATTCTGAAGTGTTTGAATTGTAGTACATTCCTTTTTTTCACAATTTTTCCTTGCAGACGTTGCTACCAGTTTATTTATAAAATATGAATGTACATGATATTTGACATTTGACAGTCCAACATATATGTACATAAATATTGTGTTAAAGACTTCAGGCCTGTTATATTTGTCAGCTAAAACAGGCCAGGACCCATGGTGGGAGGTTTTTCTTTTTAAATAATCAATATTTGATTGATTTATTCTACCAATAAAAAGACTTTAGGCCAATTAACACCAACAGCTTTGTACATTTATGGCATTTTCGCAGACACCCTTATCCAGAGTGACTTACATTTTATTTGAATTTATTCCAGTGACCAACTGTGGGTTAAGGGCCTTGCTCAGGGGTCCAGCAGTGGCAGCTTGGTGGACCTGGGATTTGAGAAAAAGAATCTAGACCAAGACATGGTGAAACAAATGAGCTTAAATAAGTTGACCAATAAATTGGGGGCAATGTGTGTGTACTTTTGTAATGGGGTGGGTAAAGGGAGGGTCAACATTAGCAATCAACAGAATAAAGCTGTCTGTATTATAATAATGGACAGTAAAAGCAGAAACAGCAACCAGGTATTTTGTGATGGCGCAATCATTTTAAGTGGAAAACTTCAAACCACTTCTCTCTTTTTTTTTTGATAGCCTCTGGCATCAGGAGTACATGTAGTTATTAAGATATTTATATGGGGATATCAGCTAGGCCCACAAACCATTGAATTGTGCCAACCATGAGCTGTCCTTAGGCTAGTTCTTTATATAATAATAAAAGTATACACACTGTTTGCAATATTGTCTAGAAAAGTCAGAGTGAGAAGTGTCTTAAGACTAATTGCTATTTTAATATTTTGTAATAAGATTAAAATGACATTTAGCATAATATAGAAAGCTACAACGATTTTCTCAGTAGCAGTGTAACAGTAGCAATAGAATTACTAATACTGCCTTGATGACTATTAAAATATTCCTGTCCCAACTGGTTTTCATAATACCATGAATTCAGCCATGCAATTGTCACAATGTTCCCACCACACATATATCTTTGTGGTCACACAAACTTGTCACTGAAGTAAAGTGTCTGTTGCAAGGAAGGGCAATAGTTAATCCTATTCGTCTAGCAAGATTTCATTGAATAAAAATGGATGGACACTCTTCCCTTCTGATTTGTTAATCCTTTTGTTGTTGTATGATATTTTTATTTAAATAAATCAGTCCTAATCAAAAAACCTACAACATTCCTTGACTGCTCAACACTCTAATAGCTTAAACAGAGTGGCACATAATTAAGTGTCATCCCCGGAGGGCAGTAACTTTTTCCATTATGTGCCATGTCTCAGTACGTGAGTGACACGACCTTATCCACACCTTTACAAGAGCTGAACCAGAGTAGTGCTAAAAGGTGTGTACGGATGTCATGGATGGCTTGGACTATTTCCTGCTGGTGCACCAAGGGGCGTTCCAGCAGGGGTTTGTTTGTCTTGTGCCATGTGTCTTTGTTTTTGATTTGTGCTCACATGCTTTGGTTTATCCTCGCTGCTACTGCCATTCCTGACAGGATCTTTTACAAATTTCAAGATTTATTCTTACATATCAGCTTTAACTAAAAAAGTAATTTTGTTATAGTTACACCATTAAAAGAAGAAACAGAAAAGGAGTATTTGAAGCTATCTAGCAAATTATGTATGAAGTCATTTTGTCAAAAGTAACTGTAAACCAGTTAAAAAGTGTGTTATGGTAACTGATGCATCTTGTTTATGACTAAATATAATTACTTTTTGGAGATTGACATTAGTTAGATTAACCACTTCTGCACTGACATGAACAAACTTAACTTATGAATTAATTTATTGTCAATAGCAATTAGCTATTTTAGTTTCTTGTTATGCACCATAAGTGCTAATAGGCTTCTAAGTGTTCCACTATAATATTTCTGAGTACTGGGAAAAGAAATTACGTGCCCTTAAACACCCCATCCCAGATCCCATAACACATAACAGGCTAGTGGTGCTGCCAGCTGTTATCTTCCACTGCTTCATTATTACTTAAAATGATTTGTTTGAACATTTTGTGAATACTGTTGTGATAATTTCTTAAAACAGCTTACCTATTCTTTTGCAACAGTGGTGACAATTGATAATTGGTTCCTTCCATTTATTATCACTTACAAAAGTTTACATCAAGAAAAGTATTTATTTACTGATTAACATTAGTCCTGATAACTGTATTCTAGAAAAAATGCCTTTTGCATTACTTAAAGCAGTTGCATTTGCAGTCCAGCAAAAATCTCACAACTTAATGAATTCTAAAGTGCTTGAGAGTGAGCAGCACATAGTTTTTGCATAGCAAACATGTTGTTCTTCATTGTTGCATGTCATGTAATGTCTACAATAAGTTCATCCCTCAGCTCATGTTCATAAAGAACTAGTTGGAAACCATGTTAGCTGACATGCAGAAATGACTTGTCATGCTCCACATGTGCCCAAGATGTTTTTCTTCAGTAAGTTTCCTGAAACCTCATGGCTGGGAAACATTTCCTCATCAACTCTGGTCCACAAATCCACCCACTCAAGAAACACACACACACACACACACACACACACACACACACACACACACACATATATATATATATATATATATATATATATATATATATATATATATATATATATATATATATATATATATATATATATATATGGTTATTGTTGTAACAATAAGCCACACCTCCAAGTTTCTGTGCCTGAACCTGCTTCCAGCATTTCTCACAACCTTCAAAACTGTAAAACTGCTATTTTACTGTTAATTTATATTTTCCTATTCACAAAAGACATTGTGTCAGATATAGGCCCCCATTTCATTTACCAGCTATGGAAAGTGTTCATGAAAAAATTGAGAGCTTCTTTTAGTCTCACCTCAGCATATCATCCAAGTATATCAACCAGTCAACCAAGGCACTGACCATAACTAATGGGTTGGAAAAACCATAAATTCATTAGCTACCCCATGTATTTGGCCATATTGTTTCATACACAAAATGAAGTGTATGAAAAACAAAGGGTGAGGATTTTGATCTGAAGAACACCATCCCAACTGTATAGCAATGATGAGGCAGCAGGGGGTGTTTGCTAAAAAAGGGACCAGTGCACTTTAGAAAATACATGGTATCATGAGAAAGAATGATTATTTACCTATACTGAAGCATCAAGTCAAGACAACAGACAGACAGTTAAATCTTACACAACTCGGTTTTCCTAAGTGTAAATCAAAAGTTGTAACAAAATGTCTAAAAACTTGTGAAAGTACTGGAGTGACCCTCACAAAGCACTGAAAAGCCACCTCCATTTGTCCATTCTGGGGTATACTTCACAACTACCAGTTTCTTCCAAATTTTAAGGAGTGCAATTGAATCAAAATGGCTGAGCACAGCATCAGAATAAACAAAGTGGCACTTTAAGTATTTGCTTTAGAGCCATCAACATGCAGACATATTCACGTGTTAGATCTAAAAAATTCATTGTACACTTCATTAGTAAATGTCAACAAATACTAGCAAAATCTGCACCAGTTGGAGCATGTTATGTTTCAACACACATATCAAAGGAAATATTTTTGCTCTGCCTGGTTATTGCCTTATTGTTTTATTTTGTCAGTTAAACCCTATTTGCATTTGGATCCAAAAATTTCCACTTCACAACATAACCGTTCCTTAACAGCTTAATTTCAAGTCAATATTACTGTTCAACAAATGCAATAGTCCAAAATTCCAAAGCGGTGCAGATAGAAACAGCTATGGGACCATACATAAAACGCAACACCAAAATAGCATAATACCATAAAAAAAAGAATAATTGTCCTGGTGTGGTATTAGTGTAGCACTTATCTACAAAACCACAAGATGGCAGTATTGTCTCATGAATTTGTGCATGCTTAAGTCCAGCATGCTCGTGACCCAAAGTGAAACTATGAAATATTTAAAATAAATTCAGAGATGTTTAGTATTTGTATTTTTGCTTAATTAATAGAAGAGATAAAGCATTTTAAACTTTCACCTTGTCTACAAATCAGTTATCATGGTCAATATCACAAGCGTGTTTACATTTAAGGACCCTATAAAACAACAGAGAATATTCAAGATATTGAGCATTTCTTCGTTTTAAATATTTAAAAATTTGAAAACTTTTGAAATCTGTTTGTTTCCTATTTTAATTGTCCAAATTTAATTGTCACAAGCTTGGAAAAATCATTTCAGTTTAATAACAATAATGTAAATAATGTAAAATAATACATTTATTGACACTTCAGTACAATACAACAAAATCGTGCATGGAACAAAATAAAGGGATACATTAACAAAATATAAGCAGTTATTTGTAAAGAAAATGGTGCATTCAAATGCAGCTGTAGCAGAAATGTCAGTCTGAACCCTATCTTTCAAAAGCTTTCAGCCACTACCAAATTATTATATACAGTCAAACCAAACATACTATTCTTTTTTAAAGAACTTGTCATGGTACATGGAACATATCAAAACAACTATTAAAATATAGTATTACAACTTTTACATATAAATTATCCCAACTATAGTATATAACAAGTTACATTTATAAGTCTGTAATTTTATAGCTAGTGCATTTAAATGCACATTTAATTTCTTTTAATACCATTACCCCTTTACTCCACCAATTCTGGAGATATTAACCCTGCTGGGTCTTCTACACCAGAAAGCAGACATGCCATCTTATCAGGGTGTGTAACACAAACAGTTAAATTAAACTGCAGCAACTGAGTCTTCACTGGAAGAAAAGAAGGAAAAATAGTTAAAAGTTAATCAAAGGTAATCAAAAAAACATAATGCGACAATGTGTCTGATTCAACTTAACTGTAATAACTGTAGGGTAAAAGCAAACAAAAAGTTTGTATTTGTAAAATAAGGTGTACACAATGTAAAAATCTACATTGTGGTGCTGTGTAATAGCAAACCATTGGATTTGGCAGCATGTTGTTTAGCTTTCTGTCTCATCCATTAAGTTATGTGCCATATTTTAAAAATTTGCCTCCTATTTAACTTTCCTCTTTTTCACAGCTAAACTTTACAACCGATAGTCATCAGCAGATTTTAATCAGGGACTGAGCACTTTTTTCAGAAGTTGCGCCCAAAGCAGTTTGCCAACCTGTGACCTGTGCTGTATCTGATCACCTAAAAATTTACTACCCCTAGGGTAAACACTGTCAATTTCTTACCACGCCTTTTTTTAAGTCAAGCTGTGTCCTCTTTTGCAAGTTACCACACCCAATGCGACACACTCATTGCAATGATATCATTGCAAAATTGCAAAACACTCAAACCAAACTTTAAGCTTTTTTTGTAACACAATGATAGTTTGAACAACAGTTGTCAAAGTCAGTGTAAACCTGCATCACATGCATGCATGTGTCATTACTAAAACATCTTTTAACACATTTTTAATTATAAGAAGGCACTTATGTACAGTTCCATTGATAAAGGTTAAAAAAACTATTCCTACATATTGAGTGCATCAATTAAATATAAACACCTCAAACAGACCAGAGCTTTGTGGACTTCATGGTATGCAAATAACCTATCATTTATTTATCTGTCTGTTCTGTTTAAAAGAAATGAAGTCTAAATGATAGTTTTGTTCAGAAATTGGTTTATAAAGATTGGCTATAGGCTAGAAACATTTAAATGTTCAATTACAATCATTTGTTATAAATTTTAGACGAATATCAAATGTTAGCATATTTAGTTCCACAATTAAATAGGTCTGGTGGTTATTCGGCTTAGTCACCATTAAAAACTGCATTTGTGTTTAACGTGTTATCAAATTAAGAATGTTGTTGATGTTGTGCTTTCGGCTGCTCCCTGTTCTGGGTCAGGTTATCAAATTATGCAAATTACTGAATTTCTATATTTCATACCTTCCAACTGATCCAAAGTCTCAGAAATAGTATCCAGCTGCATCAGTATGTCATCCAGATCAGCATTGGTAGCAGAGAGCACAGTACCTGTGGACACTTCCATTTTCTCCATCTGGAAGAAAAAAAAAAAAACAAATATTTAGTAAATGTTTTTAAATGTCACAAAAACAAACAACCCTCACACCGCTATCACAATAAAACTCCACTTGGCCCAGTCTGACATTCTATACATAGTGTCATAGATATGTGTTCTATAGAATATAAACCATAAGATAATTATAAACCAATTATTTTGGCAAAAAAATTAAAACGTACCTATGCCACAAAATTATAAACCACACTGAAATTATTTTTCATTCTGTTTTTTTTTTATTATTGATATCAGTAACAAACAGATGTCAATCAAACCTGCATGTGTTTAACAATATTATAATAGCAGATTAAATCGAAATATTTAAAATATTACAAACATCGTCTACTCAATGGGTGTTTTTTGGTTTGCAACTGTAGATTGGTCAACTAGTTTGCCTCCAGAGCAGCAGATAACAGCTTTACACTGGACGAATTCGTTCTCCAGCCTCTTGATGGACTTTGAGAGCTGAGGGTCAGTCCTCAGCACCACCATGTCGTACGCCATCCAAGTTAGATTCACTGGGAGCGGACAAGTGAAATCCGTTACTACGCTGAAAGGATCTTTCTGTCACAAAACACTACCAGCTTCTCATTTGCTGTATATGTGTTACCTGAAATGTTCTCCATCTGCTCGGTCATTCTGTCTAAATCTTTACCGAGTTCAAATGTTTCACGACCAAAATCTTCGCCAGCATTAGCATCGTCAGCCATCTAGAAACCGATATAGCATGCTAACAAAGTTAGGGAGAGCTAACCGAAAACCGCAATATCCAGCCATATATACGTACATCTTTTATACAAGGACCAAATTAAAGCTTGTGTGTCGCTACGAGTTATCCCTAATAAATAAACAGTCTAAAATTGTCTGGTAAATTGACCGACTCGATTACTACTTACGTATTTGCTAACCAAAATCTACCTAGCAACCGTTATAGGTTATCGCAAACAGTTCGATTGTTAGCTCCGATACCTGCTAATAATATTCGATATTTTCGATATTTAGATAACCTGTTTATCTGTCTCGACATTGCTTAAGTACAGATAAGAGTATATACAATTCGCAGTAATAAGTTAATCACCTTGCTAAAGTTACTTTCGGTGGTTTAATTCAAACGCGAGTTTTTTGAACGCCTACTAAGGTCTGAAGTGTTTTTTTGTTGTTGTTGTTGTTGTTTTTTTAATACACCGAGGGAACGCAAAGCCCCCATGAAGCACGCGCATAGATTTAATGAGAGCAGAAACGTTCTGTTGCGTTCACAGTAAATGTGCTGACAATAAAAAAAGTGAATAAGTCAATTAATAATTTTTTGGTGAAAATGGGTAAAAAAGTTAGTGGTTGTTCCTTTAATCATTAACTGTATACATAAATCATAAACTATTAGCCTCCACTGTGTGTGTGTGTGTGTGTGTGTGTGTGTTCATGTTTGTGTGTGTTCCTGTGTTTGTGTGTGCCTGTGTTTGTGTGTGCGTGTGTTCGTGTGTGCCTGTCTGACCTGCTTTCCCAAACACAGTCAGAGCTGGGCAAAGCCCATAACATAACAGTAAGACAATCAGAAAATCTCAAACATTTATTTATTAATTCAGCCAAAGATTAGGATAGCTGAAACATAATAAGGGCAGTGGTCACTTAAATGGTTAAGGCTCTGGGTTGTTGATTGGAAGGTCAAGTACAGGCATTCACAAACTGGGATACCCTGTGCTCTGACCCTAACTTCCTAAGCTGGGATATGCTTTAATGTGTTTAAATGTATATGCAATGTATATAATTTTTTAAGATCTACCACCGAGCTGGATTTTCCCACCATACAAATCAACAAAATGTCTAGTTTTGTTATATGAAAAGCCTACATTGCCTGCCCTCCAAAACAAATGTTAAAAGAGAAATTCTATGTAGACTTTATAAAAAAAGAAAAAAAAAGAAAGCTGATATAATGAAAAGCTAAAAGAGTTCTCTTACCTGCTGTGTTTAGGGCTTACTGTGGGTGCTTTTTCTTGATTGCACAAAGAAAATCTGTTAACACTTTAGCATGTAAACTGTAGACAGAGATATTTTTGCTAACCTAAGCTCTTTAATACTAGTCAGCTTTTTAATAAAACTATAATATGCTAGGTAAGTATTTATGCCTGTTTGTTTGCATTTACATTTTTTGCATGAATATAATCTTTTCATTTGTATTGAAAGTGGGATCATACTAAAATTATTATTCCAACACATTTTTAATATTTGGCTACATTTCTCCACATTAATTTATTAAATGATCTATCTATCTATCTATCTATCTATCTATCTATCTATCTATCTATCTATCTATCTATCTATCTATCTATATGTCTGTCTGTCTGTCTGTCTGTCTGTCTGTCTGTCTGTCCATCCATCTGTCTATTTGTTTGTTTGTCTGCCTATCTATCTATACCTATCTACCTCCTCTCATGCTTTGTCTCACTTGTTATATACTATTTTAGTCCTTGTTTCATTATTTCCAAAGCAGTACGCACACATGAATCATCAGAAGGATCCAAAAGCATATAAAGTACTGTATGTAGTAAACACTATAAAACAAATAATGTATGCATGTTTAAAAGCATTCTGCAAATATTTAAATGAGTCCTTTATCTGACAAAATGCCTGACTAAAGAGTGAAAACAGTCATATATCTAGAAAGAGAAAGTAACCAATAAGAAGAAAGATGGGAGGTGCCAGGTATGCATGAATAAAACAGGTGTGACAGGTGACAGAACTGACAAGAGTGCAAGGGCAAACAATGTCAGAGTGAAGAACGATATTAGACCTCTCAACTACAAATCTGTTTTTAAAAGAAAAGAAAGAAGGACCATAGAAGAAGCAGTGTTTAACATCTGGAGCCACCTGATCCATTTGAATCCAGATAGGAGAATCCTATGAAACAATAATTATGACATCTTATGAACAAGGTCAGTCTCCAACTCGATGTGGTCCACAGTTTCCAAGCTTGGGACAGGAGCCTCCAGAGCTGAGCCTTTACAGCGATAATTACTATCCTCCTCCATCATTGCCAAGTCCACAGAGGGCAAACCCTTCCTCATATGATATTGGGGAATATGCAACTCCATCTTCTAACCCATACCTGTGGTTCAGTGGTACCGGGATCAACACTTCTGCATATCTGGGTGGTGCAGCAGGTCCTGCTGTTCCATCCTTTGTGCCACAGCACTATGGCATGCAGCGGCCCTACCTTGGACAGGGAGGTCCTGGGGGTGCTAGTGGAGAACTGGGTTGGTTCTCCATACCTTCTCAGGAGGACCTAATCAAGCTGGTCAGACCACCCTACTCATACTCTGCACTCATTGCAATGGCAATACATGGGGCCCCAGACCGGCGCCTTACTCTGAGTCAGATTTACCAGTATGTAGCAGAAAATTTTCCTTTCTACAATAAGAGCAAAGCTGGATGGCAGAACTCAATTCGCCACAACCTATCACTGAATGATTGTTTCAAGAAAGTTCCTCGGGATGAAGATGATCCTGGTAAGAACTCTTGAGTGTGTTTTTCATTTTAATTTCCTAAGCACTTTTGAATATATGCGGGTAAGGATTTCTAGGAGGTAATTTGCTTGGTATCACATTCCAGACAAATTAATGTCAAATTATTCTCTCTTACTTTTAAGGTAAAGGTAATTACTGGACCCTTGATCCAAACTGTGAAAAGATGTTTGACAATGGCAACTTCAGGCGCAAGAGGAAGAGAAAGTCTGACAGTCTTGTTGGAGAGGGCAGCGCTGGAGGAACTAGTATCTCAGAGGCAGGAGATGGAAGTGGGAGCCCCAAAAATGCAACGCTTGACATTTCAGCTTCACCTGAGAGAGCTCCAGCCATTGGTCCCCCCCCTTGCCTGAGCAACTTTCTGACAGAAATGTCTGGGTTATCAGCTGGATCAGTGGAGGTGGGTGGAGAGCCCATTAATCGCCCCATTCCTCTCAGCATGCCAGTGGATGGCACACAAAGAGCAGCCCAAACATCAGGTTTCAGCTCCTACTCCCCTAGTTCTACAGTCCCTGAGTGGGTATCTCCTCTCCCACCACCTCCTCCCATCTCCCCCTCAGGATCTCATGCCAATTTAGGCTATAGCAACCCTGCTCTAAATCAGTTCAGTGGCCATTTCTATTCTGGCTTGAACTCAACTGGCATTCTGTATCCCCGAGAGGGCACAGAGGTGTGATAGAACTGGACAAAAGTCAACAGTCAATAAAAAAATCTACATAGTGAACTGCAGGAATAGACTGGTGAGAGAAAAAAAGCTTCACATACACTTAATACCAGTTGACTGGTTTTGGTTGAATGGCGAAATGGCCCTGTGAGTGTGAGATTACAGCAGATTCCCACAGGAACAGCTTACTCAGCATCATGATCTGCATGATACTAACAAAGGCCACCAGCAGCTTCAGTCTGAGGTCTGTTGCTGACATTATGCCATTCCATCCAACAATCTTTGCTGATCATATCACTAACTGTGAGCATTTGTACTAAAACTGAACATGGCTTAAAAAAGTCTTTATCCAGCAGAGTAAACTTAGAGAAAGTGCATGGGGTGCAACATTCTCTATTGTACACCTGTAATTTGATCCTTTCAGTTTTTTACACATTGCCATGTATGTTTGCTTAATGGAAAGTTGTGATGTCTTTTTACTTCTAATGGTGTGAGTAAATGCTGTACAGAGTTTTGTGTGCCTCCTGTTACTTTTTTAAATAAAAATGTAATGCATTAACTATGCAATACTTAATCAACTGATAAGTTAAGCTTATTAATAATAAACCTAACTGATTTCCCAGACTTTAAATTTTAAATATTTTATTTATTTGAATTAATTGTTAGTTATAAAATGTATACTTACTGGAAAGCATATTTAACTTTAAATGTGAAATGCAGTAATATGTTAATTTGCTATCATGACATAAATATAATATAACGTTGTTTAAAGTGGATTAGAATAGAAAAAACATTATCAGACATGACCAGATAGCAAAAAATATATATAGCTGACTATTTTTTTACCTCTTGATTTTTACCTCTTGAAAGATTGTAATTAAAGCATTTAGTTTTAGAAAATTGTTTAGACAAAAGAACATTAACTGATCTGCAACATTTTTATATGGCCAAAAAGATAGATAAATACTTTAAGGGAGTATATGTCCTCTTATAAAGAACAATAAAGATGTTCTTCCAAAGATCACATACTTTAACAGATTAAAAAAAATTAAATACAAACTAATTTATCTAGTAATTCATAATAAATTACTAATTAAATGGACAATTTGGTTAAACTAATTAAACCTCAAAGTTTCTGTCGTCAATATTCAGTAATAAAATAGTTATAGTTAATAGTTAATAGTAATAAATAAGTATCAACTTTATATTCCTGTTGTAATGTAACACATTTCATGACATAAAAAATACACAATTTCCTAATATTTAACAAGCGTATACTAGGCCTCCTTTCCTGAGTGCCTGACTTCACACAATCTTCAATTGGATGTTCAGCAAGCAAATATAAGTTTGATTGTTCTGGTGTCATATATATATACTTTTGGCCATATATTGTATTAATTATAGGTTTCTCACAAATTTGGGATATTTACATTATTTAAAAAAATAAAAAGGTACAGGTGCTGTTGAATTTTTAATTCAATTAAGTAATTTATAATAATTTCAGTAAGTTATCTTATACGTAAACAGTGTAGCTAGGCACTAGTCACCAGGAATTTTTATATATTACATAGTATAGGGTTTTGCAGGGCACCAAAAATCAGGCTTGTTTTTAAAGCAGGTAAGTGTGACTCATTACTATGCAATTGTAGCAAAAAAGATGAAAGCAAACAATGTAATACATACAAAATTTAAAGTGTAAAAGCTGTAACATAAAGTGTAGAGACACTTTTTTTTTTTTTTTGGGCTGACTTGAAAGTATGAAGTACAGTTTTCTGTTTGATATCACTCTTCCTTCTGGTAAAGCTGATATTCTGCTTACATTTTCTCTATGCCATAATTACCTGGGCATAAACTAGTGGTCATGATTCTACATGTTCCCTGTGGTTAACGTAAAAGAAAATCAATTGATAGAGTCAGCAAAATTAAACCGCAGTGAAGTCACCAATAATAAGAATATCTGGCAGATTACAGAAATTTCACCTGTTTGGTGTGTTTACAACCTGCATCCTTCACCATAATGCCTTAAGGACATTATTTACCCGTAAACATAGGCAGTACTCTTGCAACTGAAGGGAAAAGTAAAGACGTTGATCATAGCGAGCGTTCTTCTCAGAGAACCTGAATGTAGTTTTAAAAAAGGCCTGGAGCACATACAGGAGAACTGATTAGCAGATATTATTCTAACCTGTATGCATGACAAAGAGCTTAGATTATTCACTTTCACTGAGTCGTTGAGATTACTAACAGATAAAATGTCTAATCATTTGGGTGTCTGTGACTGTCAGTCATTAGGTGTCAGCAAATGCAAAAGGGTTTCTTCAAGAAACTGATCTGTGCTAAGACTCATCACATCAGATCATATAGCAACTGTTTTGCATAACAGATCATAACATACCTGTTACTCAGTAGCACAACAGCAGGAGACTGATAATATGACTGATTTGTGGCTCCTGTTTAGCTCAGAGCTGCAAATGGCAAGAGTGAGATGGTTATCATCAAGCACTGTTTTGATGGAAAAAACAAATGCTTTGAGGACATGGAAAGAGAACAGTTCTCTCTTAAGAATATGTGCCAATTCAAATGGAAGTTGTTTTTGTCTGAACATGCAGAGCTACTGTCATTGGCACATGATTTATCTTAACTTGCCAACTTCAATGATACTTAATTGTCGTTTAGCACTTTCTTTGACTTAAGGTGCCAAAAGTGATAATGGATATGAATGTACCACCACTGTCAGACACTAATTTACAAAACGTTGTTGTAACCTGTAGCCCATCACAAACTGTTTTCACACAATGCAAATTTCCAACTGTTTAACACAAATCTATACCATGGTTTTATTATCATTCTGCTTCTTGTTCTTTGTGTTGTCTGTTACAAATTTGGGCTCTTCCATGCAAGCCATAATTCAGAACTTTGGACTCTTATAAATGCCTGCTGACATTTCATAAAAATGTATGCTTAAGTCTTAATTAAGTCTCAATTATTAAGCAATCTTTTTAACACAGCTCAAAGATTCACTCTGTAAAATAATCTGTAAGACTATATGATAATGAAATAAGTTAAAATATCATTAAGGGCCCCAGCATTCATTCCTTGATTCTTTGAGCTTTCCAATGCCGTAGGGGTGGAGAATCATTGCTAAACATGATTAAATCTATAAATCTCCAACTAGACCTGCTGCCTGTAAATAGTGCACACACACATGCACGCACGCATGCACACACGCACACACACACACACACACACACAGTAAATGCACTAAGATATTAGTACATTCAGAAAATGAAGATTACATTAATATAAATGATTTAGAAGTAACATGAGTATATTTTTGTAGCTAAAAGTATTTACTGTCATAGATCTGAGTGCAGTGTGGCGACAAAATTATGTAATTTTTGAGAACTTAAGATTGATTTGTATTTACCGGTCTAAATTGTACCAAAAACATGCACATCATTACACAACACGCAAATGTCTGGACTGTTGACACAAGGCAGGTTGAGTCCATGGATTCATGCTGTTGGCACCAAATTCTAACATCGATGTGCCTCATCAGAGATCAAGCTTCATCAAACCAGGCTACATTTTTAACTGTTAGGTTTAGTGAGCCATTACCCACTGCTGTCTCAGCCATCTGTTCTTGGCTAAAAGCGGCTAAACCATCCACTTCATGGTTCGACATTTTGTGCATCCTGTGATGCTTTTCTGTTTACTACAATTGTACAGAGTGGTTATCTGAGGTACTGAGGAGTTTGGCCATTCTTCATTGACCGCTCTCATTAACAAGGCATTAGAAGTTATAGAAAACTCAAAGCATCCCCTTTGGCATCAACAGTTATTATGCAGTTAAAAAATGACTGAGATTGCTTTTTTTTATCTGATGGGCCGTAGCTGCATGATTTTATGCTGTGCACTGCTGGCATATGATTGGCTGATTAGAAAATTGCATGAATGCATAGGTGTACATGTGTTCTATTGTGTTCAGTGAGTGTATGAAACAACCATGAAGTCTCCCTTACTCCTATTCTGTTGGATTGAAAAATCTTCAAATATACAAAAAGTTAACTACAATATATCCATGGTCTTTTTAAAAAGATTGAAACTGTTGATTTGATTATGTTATAGTGTCATTCATGTCACAGGCATACATGTTGACACTATAAACTCCAAAAAGACAGGTCCAAGTTAAATACAAGATAGAGAACTAGGAGAGCAGAGGGACCCATGAGTGAAATTGACTTGATATTGTTTAATTACATTTAATACAACATTTTATGTTGTTTCAACAATTTTTTAAAAATAATTTTAGTCGCAATAACAATTTTGCTTTGTATTACATCACCATAATATAACCCAAATTGCCATGCTGCCAAAACAACACCAAACAGGGCCACACGCTGCAGTGTTATGAGTAAAACAGTATTGGCCTTTTAGTTGTGTTTACTAAACTCAGATTGAGAACTCCAGGAAGAGATGATGGAAGAGGCAGGCCTTCTAGTTCCAGTGTTCTGTTGTCTGTAAATACTTGCGCACGCTTCAGACACATTACGTGAGGAAGTGTTGAACAACTTTAACTTTGCCATCAGCCCCTGCCCCCTCCATTCACTCATGTTTTCATTGCATTATTCATATTTGTAACATGATTCTAACTAAGATATGCCAAAGTACAAGAAACAATATAGTTTTAATACAATACTATATCGCCCCGAATAAACTGTAGTCATATCACAAAGACAATCATCATAAATCTATAATTTTAACATAATACAGAAGCACAACTAAATCACATAAATCATATACTAGAATATATTACACAAATTATGATGATTGTGAAAACATCATATTGACAATAGAACAATAAACTGTATATTTTCTAGGAACCACAAAGCTCTTATCTCCAAAATCTACAGCTCATTTCATGAGCTGTATGAAATATACATATATATATATATATATATTTTTTTTTTTTTTTTTTTTTTCAATAAAATATGAAGTGGGAGTCTGGAGAACTTCTGGAATCATTCCTGGTGTTTTCTCATGATCTTTAGATGCATAGAACAAAATTCAAGCTTAGCTGAACAGTCTAAATTTACAAAAGGATAAATAAAAATTAGCACATGCACTTTCCCTTTAATCCCCTATTCAAGTTTCTTATAAAAATAAAAAGTTTAAAAATAAAAAATAAAAAATATAAAGTTTCACGTTATTTGCTTGTATATCTCAGCAGTCTGACTGTGTGACATGCTTTTAAATAATATTTAGGTAAATAGTGATGGGAGTCAACAACAGGCTACTACGAATTATTCTATTGTTTCACTCTAAAATATTTGATATGTCAAAATGGTACAAACAAAAGCATGTGGCAAAGTTTTTTTTTTTATAATCAAAAAACAATTTTAGGAGTTGGTTACAGTAAATTTGCACTTGGAGTGAGCAGTGTAAATTTCCTTGTGATGGGCTCAGCAAAAGTGTGCTCATATGTACTATTATGTTCCCTTACTGTGGATATACTGAGGATTTACTTTTTAAGTGTTGACATAAAGATGATTTTCAAATCTCAACTCCAGAAATATACATTTGACTAAAAATGTCCCTGCTGTGCCTCCCTGTGGTTGAAAATGTGTGATGGGTGACAAACTGTGTCTTAGTATACATCTTATATGCCTATATATGTATATGTCTTAAAATGAGCTCTTGGTTTGAATATAATTGTAAAAGGTTTCCAAAGACAATGTTTTTAGGTTTTCATATTCATGTAAAATCATAATCATATCATAAGGTATGGTTTAGTTCTGGTTGTGCATCATATTTTACTAATAATAATTATTTCCTTTATTTGAACCTGACTAGAGTTTATTCAGGAATAAGTCTTATTTACAAGAATTTTAAAAACATATTTTTATTGCACTTGGATCCTTACTGAATCTGCAGTCTTTGTTAAAATCACATTAGCAATAAGAGTTAGGCAGTGAGGGATACATAAACAAAATAAAAGTACTACTTTTGTGTTCAAAGCACAGATTAAACACAGTTCAACTGTGTTTACATTTTGAGCAGGATCAAAAGCTACCGGTAGTTCATAAGTTGAAGTGTAAGTGGGCCTAAAGTAAACTTTGTGAGGAGACGGCAGGGGAATAGGACTGTTAAGATTCACTGGACTGTGACTTAGGCATGCACGGTCGGGAATTTCCATGGTAACATGTAGCATGCTTTAAATATATTCAATCAAATTAGCTCATTAGTCATTATGCTTGAACTATGTCTCCAGGGAACAGACTAACAGACTTTGTTGTCATATTTGGTTTTTATATGCTTTATCCCACATCGTTCTTGTCTTGCAATCTTCATCTCTCCTCTAGCATTTGATTTTGATGGCATTTAATATGCAGGTATCCAGAAAATGCCTGCTGAACAAAACACACTCTGAGGGGAATAGACATGAGGGGACTGTATGATCTAGTTGTGCTTCTGTATTATGTTAAACTTATAGATTTATAATGATTGTCTTTGTGATATGACTACATGTTATTCAGGGTGATATAGTATTGTATTAAAATGTCTATACATGAGACAATAGACATGAGGGGAATAGGCCCTCAAAGTTACATGACCAGAATTTTGAGACACCTCTCTCTCTCTCTCTCTCTCTCTCTCTCTCTCTCTCTCTCTCTCTCTTTCTTTCTTTCTTTCATAATTTTTGTAGTTCTCTATTTAGTCACTTTTAATTCAGAAAATTATTCAAGGAATATTGAATGTCCTAACGTACAGTTAATTTTTGGCCTGAAAATTGCTGCAAGACCTAAATGTTGTCATCATATCAATACTCTGGATCAATAATTATTACTCTGATTCTGGATATGGAATATTTGACCTTTGACCAACTTCCATCTGTAACTGTATATGCATAGCTTTATTTGGTATGATTCTTTATTGATCTAAAAAAATGGGACACTAAAATCTACAACGTGCAATTAATACCTAGTGTGAAAAACACACTGCAATCTGCAATGTCAGCCTTCAAATACTATTTATGTACCCTACCGTAGGCTTAAAATCTCTGGCCACACAGTGTCAGTATCATACTAACGAACACAACTAAACATACCACAGAAGAAATCGAAATGCTCTCGAACCAATCAGATCGCAGGTTGCCTTTTAAAACCGGGGAACTTGAAGTCAAAACATACACGTTAGTAACTGAACAAAAACAAAGTGCTTATGCAAGAAGTCGATATATAACTATTTGGTTGGTAAGTTGACAGTCCCATTTGTCACACGCTAATCAAAAAATGTTGGGTGAAAATCTAAATTACTTGGTTGTTGAGTTTGTAGTAAGCAATAAACCGTCAGGTGGCCAGTCAGAGAGTTTGTTTACATTTCTGCTAATATGCTAATTGCTAATGTTAGCTAATAACTCATTCTCCATTCGTGATTCCGCTTCTCGGGATTTGGTAAGCTTAATAATTTCCGTCACTATATGAATATAACTGCAAAATATGTTTAATAGTTTTAGGGGAACATTTTTACGAAGAGAATCTTCATCATCCTGTGTTTCTTCCGGTGTCACTTCCTAATGTCACTGCGAAAGTGATGGGAAGTTCGGTTCTTTTCCGCGAACCGGTTCTTTCGGACAGTTCGTTTTAATGAACCAGTTCAATAATCCAGTTCACCATTTCTTTTACGTCCTGATGTAAAGACGTAAATTCATTCATCCCGCCGCTGCCGGCAGATATTAATACAATCAATTTAACACATTTGAAAAGTTCTTTTTAATCATAACTTTAGTTGAATACGTTTCTTACATTTAAGTTTTGCAACTAAAACACCCAGTACAGGCATTGATGTGCAAACGTGGGTGTTTTACGTGTCTTAAAGATATAAAGTTAATAAACTAAACATCAACTTACAAAAACTTAAAAAAAAAAAAAAAAAGCATAATTTTGAAATGTTTCTTTCGCTCCATCAGTTGTCTAAAAAACTAATGCAACTGAGTTAAACACTCATACGTTAAGACATTAAATCATAACCGTTTACATTTGTTGCTGTATCAGTTCAGTGATTTACGCATGCGCAGTAACAACAGCTCATCGGTTCTCAGTATGTTGGACGCGTCCGAAAGAAAGTTCTCAGTTCAGTGTACTGATGATTCGCTGTATCAGTTCAGTGATTCATGCATGTGCAGTATCAACAGCTCGAGCTCACAGTTCTCTCAGCACAACATGTCTCAGTTCAGTGTACAGGAGTTACATATACTCCGGGATATTAGTTTATTTAGAGCCGGACCGACTGTCAGGCATGACCGAACGCGAACTGTTTAGAACGAATCAGTCCTTTTTGATGAACTGGTTCATCCAGTTCACTAAAAAGAACCGGTTCAAAAGAACGATTCGTTCACGAACTGCCCACCACTACACTGCGACCAACAATCTGTCCTAATCGGATCCTCTGAAATGTATCGGCTTACAGAAGATATTAAACTCTGACTAATGACTCAAACAATTTAGTGTATTAGTTGCTTGTTGACATAACTCTTATATGTAGCGATGTACCGCCTTCCATCACAGAATCTGTCCTAAAGTGTTTTTTTGTTTTTTTTTCCTGCTCCAACACACCTGTTTCAACACGGGGAAGAAGATTAATGCGCTGAATGTGACTCACACAGGTGTGTTGAAGCAGGGAAAACATGCAGATGTGCATGATGGAGGTTACTCCACAATCCAGATGGGAAACCTGTGTATTAGACTGTGAAAATGTTTCTGTTCTAGAGAGTCAGAGGCCATGGATATTAAGGTGTACCTTGATCAAGAAAACGGCACACTCGCCGCTCCATCCATAAAATCACGCCAGAGGCTTCAGTCTGCTCCTGGTGAGCTGGACCAATTTTACACTAACTTGACTTTGATGAAACATGCTTTTTTCAACAGTCTATATATCTTTGTTTATAGAGCGTCTCCTAAAAACTCCACTGAAGACATGGCTTGGAGTGCCTGTGCATTCAGGCCGCAAAGCTTTGGGAACAGTTAATAAAATTGTATCCACACCAACAACCTCTCATAAAGGTGATGTGCTGAATAAACCCCTTGCAGCCCAGGTTGGTTATTAAAATATAATTTACTTAATCTTTATTGATTCCGGAGTGATTACCAATTCCATTTATTTATTTGTTTGTTTGTTTTTTGTTATAGCAATGTAAAGTGGCTTCTCAGGCGGTTGGTGAGGACTATCCAGAGATTGAGAAGTGCTTTCCATATGACCCGAGTGGTAGGTCTTTTCCAGAATTTAAATTTGAACAGTAAGTAAAGTCACAAGCATGTATGACTCTAAAGTGCTTTTAACCAACATACACTAGCAGCCCTCTGGTACTGCACGCTAAATGCTGCATCCATTTCTGCAAGTTCAGCCTGAAAGCATCTGAATATTTGACTCCTAATATTTCTTCCATTTGACATCCTGATGTTTCTTGGATGTTAAATGCATAATGTTCACTTGGTTCCTATGAGTTTTTGTCAGTTCTTAATGATTTAATTTTCAGTTGGTCACTATTTTTCTAGATTGTTCTTAATATTCTATGAATGACCTCAAACAGGATCCAACACATCAGTTCTTGGCTATAACATTTCTAAATTTACTTCAAGTATGTAAATTTTTCATAGTAAAAATAATGTGGTAACTCATACACAGACCAGTGTTGCAATACAGGCAAAGCTGTTCTCTTTAAAATAACTTAACTGATTGTATTAAGAGTTAGTGTATATGAATCATGAGCAGCAATTTGTTACCTAAGACATAAGTGATTTAAAAGTCATTATGCAATCACTATTTCAGAATGTTATGCCTGTAAACACTCATGAATGGCCATCTTGAACCATCTACAGACTTTGAAGACTACTGTGTACCAGAAGAAGTCTGCCTCAGCCGGTTTTCTTTGGCTGGATTGGGAAAACAGCAGTGGCCTCTAAATGTGCTTGAAGAGGATTTTGGTATGATTGAACCATGTTTACCACCATCTCCTCTCAAGATGCCTTCAGGTATCCTAACCTGCTAACAGATTTGTCTAAATAACTACATATTCATGATAATCATTTGTAAACTAAATGATGTTTCTTTATATAGTTCACTGCAGAGATGACCTGGAAGCATTTCTAGAAACCATCAGTGAACTGACTGTTTGTTTGCCACCCGAATGTGACTCATGATGCTAAAAGTTTTACTTTTTTTATACCAAACTTGTTTTTAGAATAAAGTTTTCTTTTTTTGAAATATATAGATGTTTATGTATCTTTGCTGTCTTTTCTAGTTTTGTTGGATTATATACCTGAAATGCATCAGTTTATCAGGTTTTTCCTAAGTTTAAGGTCTGAGTATAGTACAGTAAAGAACATTATAGTTGACTTGGGCACCTTCATTTGATATGGAAATTCTACAGTACGTACCACTGCTAAAATAACCAAAAAATGTGGACTGGAAAACTGATTTTCAGTGTGAAATCATGATGTATAACAAGTGTTGTAGTACACAACTCAATCTTTTTGGTAAGAGTCTATAAGCATGGCACATCTTTCATAAACCTCCTAAGTATTCAATGTAATGTTTTGTAAACTTTTATACTCTACTATATTATTCTCAACAAGGAAAGTCTCATTCATGTTTTGTAAGCTTTTTGCAGGCTATGGTTTCAGCAGCCAGTAGATGTGAAGACAATCCTGCAGAAACAGCCTTATCTTTATTTGGGGTTAATCAGAATAAGTGTGTCAGACTACTTTTGAACATGAGGTTTTCAAAGGGATGCAACCAGGCTATTGTAACTTTTTGTATGATTTTAATTTCACATTGTGGCTGGAAAACATTGACAAAAACCTTACCCTTTTAACAGGTGTTGTATATCCATGTGTATAACTGGTGTGCAAAAGTTGAATACAAAGCTTAAACACAGACTTTCAATATACCTTTAAATGATAAGCAAAGCATGGAACTTCCACAGTCTCATCTCAAGTCTGAAGGTAGGGACCTTCAGCAGTATCCTCTTATAACTGAATATAAAGCACTGGGAATTTCTCATTTACTTTTTGTTAGTAATGAGTAGTTAATACTTGCCTCTGGAGTAAACATACATGATTAAAACAGTGGAATCACACCCAAAAGAACCTGTATTTTAGAGCAATTTATTATGAATGACATGGAAGTAGAATAAGGAACAGTCCATAAAGTGCCATTGTTATTCCTGTTGAAATTGTAGTCTTGGAAACAAAGTGAGAAATGTGAAAATATCTGTAAATGTCTTGTTAGTGTTGCAGCCTAAATTAAGGTACAATATAATTAGCACCATTTTTTTTTTACAAATACAAAACATAAATGAAGACAGCAGTCATCTGAAAGGAGAATAAGTAAATGCAAAATTCATGTGATTTTACACAGCTTTCTTCATTATGCTCATTAACCAACATACCACCCTTACTACCACTTTCTAAGAACAATCAACTCCCACTTTCATATTCAACATTTAATGTAAATAGCCTGTGAAGCATCAAACTTAAAGGAAAATATTTCTGTTTCTCTCCTATGATAATGTTCGTATTGCCAGTGCTGCACATAAAGGATGCTGCGGATTTTTGTGTTCAGGTGCACAAAAAAGTCCAGGAAATCTTCAGCACTTCCCTTTTTTAGATTCCCATTCCTGAAACAAAAGCCACATAATTTGTGTCTCAAAGAATGGTAATGAGTCATGCATCTTTTGTAATAAAATTGCAAATATAACAAGAATTTAATTTATCTCTGTGATTATACAAATTTATATTGGACACTTCTCTCAGAACTCTAAAAAAAAAAAAGATTCTACTGATTAACTATTTATATTAAAATCCAGTTGGAATCTGGGTGTAAATATAATCTCACTTTACAGATGCAACAAGCTGCATGTGTTGCATTGTTTGATTAATACAGATTAAATTACGTTACAGAAAAAAGGTTTGTTTACCTTGGCTTTCTGCATAACGTTTCCCTTTGTAGATGCATAGATGGATAGGGGGCGCTTTCTCATTTCAGAGGCACAGTTGACAGGAATTAATGACTCGGTGTATTGTACCTCAGTTCTTGGAGCCTTTTTTATAAAATTATCAGTTAGAGCAGGTAGATTTGACATAATTCTGAAGGTAGTGCAGTTTAGACAGTGTTTGTGTTTTTGTACCTTGCCTAATGGTTTGGTGACTACAGATGCTCCTAAAGCTCCACCAACAAGAGATTTTCTCAGATTCTCTTTAACCTGGATGAGTTTAAGTTCCAAGTCAACACGCTCACTTTCCTTTATTTGGCACCTCTCCTCCAGCTGGGCCACACATTCCTCAAGTACCAACCGTTGTTTATCTACACCAAATACACTATTATTATTACATCTTCAGGGGAAAAAGATATTAACAGTCATTGGAAATGTGCATACAGTGGCACTGTCTTTCTTATTAACTAAAAGTAGTAATAAAACTTAAAGTCTCAAATTCAGCATAAATCATGTCAACAGAATGAGATGGCCTTAGTTAAACTAGTTAGTTACCTCTCACCCGAGTAAAAGCTTTAAAAAAGTTTTTGTTTGCTTTCCAAGTATACTTTGTAACTCTGTTTACTACAGCCAGAAGATGGAGCTACAGATTCAGTTTCCATTCCATTTCTAGGAGGAAACATATTTATTTATAAATATAAACAGGTTCTGTAATTTCAGAATGTTTCTATCCATTGAAATTGTAATATTCCCCAACTCTGCTTTATTAAACTATAAATCTGTAAGCTACACAAAACCACAAATAAAATAGTTGCACGTGTTGTGATTTGTTGAGGTAAAGCAAAGCTTAAATTATTTGTTCACCTGTTGCCACCTTCATTCTCTCTTTGGCTTCTCGTTTTTCCTTTCGCAGCAACACGAGTGCATTCCTGATGTGATCTTTCTCTTTTTCCAACTCCTCTTTCTCACTCAGGTAGCGGCGTGCATCCTCCTCAGCCCGTGTCTTCCCATACCTTCCATACTGATTCGCGTCTGAAAGGTAAAAGGCCAGATCTCAGGTTGCAGACAAGTGTGGGAGAAGGGAAAAGTGACAATGCTGTGGCAATGATGAGGGTGTTAATGGCAAAGACACAGGGTGGGGAAAGCCATATATCAGACTCAAGTGCCTTATAAATCTCAGGTTGCATCATTTGCCTGGGCCATGCTGGAGAGGTCTTTGAAGTGACAGTGTGGGAATGCTCTCTGACTGCTTTGAAAAATGGTGAGAACAAGAAGCTTTGAGTATGCTTGTTAAAATTCCCTAGGTCCAGGCATTTTAGCATATATTGCACCCTTTAGTTTGTCACCCTTTGCTGACCATGAGAGAGCTGAAACCTCCAGGAACATACACCAATACTTTAATAACATTGGCAATTATATACAATATATAACAACTATCCAAAACAATCACTGAGAATGTAAACTCACAAATTTCATAAAAATAATAGAGCAGTACATAGATAGTTGATATGACTCACTAGAGCCGTGGCGCTTAACGGTGATCTGTGGCTTGGCCATACTTCTGTCGCTACTAGCAGACCGGCGCTTTAATAAATATCCATTCTTCAGCCTCTCATTCTCCTGCTGTATGACAAATCAGAAAAGAAAATTGTCAATGATTATGATTTTAAGAGCAGTCTTTGGTGTAGTGAAAATTAGGAACTTGGCTGTTTCTGTCGAAAAGTTCAGCAGCCATCACATGCATGCACATGTTCAGGGGAGATTGAGGGCATATAAGATGGGTGTTCTTTTCTTCTTTTTTTATACATCTAATTTCTATTTTTTCTTGGAAAAACAGGTAACTGGTTTCATATTTTGATATATGCCTGAGCTGTGCTGTGAGACCTCAGTCAGCTGCAGACAGGGAGGGATGGTATATGGTTTCATACACTTCAAAGAGAATTCTCTGCCTACAATCATGCTCAATATAACATTTTACACACCTGCGTGTCCTCATAAGGCACCTCATCATAAGTGCTCGACTCTGTGGAGGTAGCCCATCTGAACAGAAATGAAAAATTAAGCACTCAGTGAATGACAGTTTCCAACAATTCATCAATGATTCATTGAATCTATTTACATGTTTTTTGGTTACTCACAGAAAAGAGTTACGGGCAGCTGTACGAATATTGGCGATGGTCTCCACATCCACGTAGTCATAATGCAAGCACTCTGGATCAGCAGAACCACTTTCTGCTAGAAGAACTCCTAGCCAACGGCCCATTTCTTCTGAGCAGCTTGCCTGACACAATAAATAACTGACAAATGAACCTCAGACCTTTCCTGAAAGTGATAATATGAGATGGTTCAAATAAAAGTATTTGCCTCCAGGAACTCTCTGTACCTCCAACACTGCCACCTCAGTGCCACCTCTTAGTATTCTGAGTGCGAAGGGGTGCTTGGGCCCAAGGCCTGGCACCACTTCACAGCCACGTAGGATAATAGAGGTGTGTGGGCTCCGCCATACATCAACTTTCTCCTGGTGAAGGTGGAGTGAGCCGCATCTTACACGGCACCACTGTTCCTTCCAGCACTTGTTCACCAAAACACTCAGAGAGCCTGCCAGAAACACATAATATATAAAGCAAAGATGTGTATACAAACACAACTTAATGGTTTTATACCCCATTACTATTCTCTGCTTACCCAAAACAGTGTGTTATTTTATTAAATGACGTTATTTCCTCAAAAACTGTCAGTACTCTCTAAGGACTTTAATGAGCCTAATAACCTGTTGCCATTCTACATTTTATTGTTAAATAGTATTTTTTGATTTTTTTCTTACTTTTGGCTCTATGCTTTTGTATTTCTACAGGATCAAAGTGTACTCATATACACATAGTTCCTAAAAAGATAACGCTGATATGCACAAGATTATCCCTAGTTATCAAAGGTCAAGCACAGTGTGGAGAATTGAATCATAACTGAATGAATTTCAGTAATACAGCAGCTATGAATAGTTTAACAGGAATAACTGAGTCTTCTTACCACAACGAGGGTCCTCATCCAGTGATGAGGACTGCAAATCTCCAGGTAGAGGTGGCTTCCTTTTGGAAAAGCTAATGATCCTAGTAATCTTGCGCCCTGCTGCTCTGCTCATCGTGCCTGTTAATTCTGACAGAGCAACCCGCTTTGGCTTGCCTAAATAAATTGATAATGTTATCAAGAGGAAAAATTTAATGATGCTGTAAAAAAAATTATAATTTATACAGAGCTCTTGGGATGTACATATACATCTGAAGCAACCCCTCAAATTGAAGCAAGTAAAGTAATACCATTCTAAGTGTTACCAGAAGCTATTTAATCATACTATGTATATGTATAATTTAAAAGTTGAAAATAATAGAAGTAAAATTTAATTGCAGAGTTTTTAAAGAAAGAGCAACTTACCATTCTCCCGGCTATCTCGGCTACCTTCTCCGTTAGGGATGCTATCTGAATCTGAAGCATGTTTCTCACCCGACAATCTCTAAAAGGCAAAATCATGTCATGTTAAATGCACACTAGTTAAACTACACTCATCAGGAACAAGCACAAGCAAACTCAAATGTCTCATCTCAGTGTGTCTAGAAAAAATTGTCTTTGACTGAGAAAGAGAGACGGTAAAAAATAATGCATGGCTGAAGGCTACAGTAGTGAATCAGCTAAAGAGATTGTTAACTGGGGTGCAAAATAATAGCGCTATCTTCCATACTTTGATATTTTATACTTCCTATACTCTCAAACATGTACATAGGGACATAAACGCTCTCTGCCACCCGCATTAACTCTGTATGGAATCTTCTGAGCAGTTAACCTCCCAGCCACTGTCACCTTACACACCAACACACAACATTGAATTTAACATTAGAGCTCTAACTGCACACATTCTCATATTCTTGAACACAATAAAATGTTGAATATTAGATGTAATATTGACAATAAAATGTTTAGGCTGCTATAAACAAGAATAGATCTTATAGAGAAAGGTTGTTATTCGATTGTTTATGGTGGTTTCAATAAAATCATGATTCGGAAGATATTGCATAACTAAGACAAATAACTCTTAGGACTTCATTGTTATTCTTTGGGTGTGGTTCTTAGCCAGGACTGTGAAAAAAATTGAATAAACAATGTATACACCAAAAGCCAAATCAAAGCTTATTGAAGCACACTAGAACCCTACCTTGTAGAAGTCCTTTTCTGGCTCTTTTTCCCTTTTTCTTGGGATCATTGGAGAAGCTGAGATGTCTAAAGTATTCCCCAGACTGCTTACTTCATGCACCACCTACATCCCCACACAGAGAAGCAGCACATCAGCAGATTTAGGATATGAATTGATTTGGCTACAGATGAGGAGTCTCCACCAAAGGAATCCTTTCTTGTGCAATATTATTTCTGGCCTGCATTCAGCATATTATGCTGTATGTGTATTATTAATACACAGTTAAACACAGTTCCGATTGTATGACCTGAAAAGTCCTTTTTAATGACATGAAGAAAAACATGCTCACCCGCAGCCACTTTTCAGCCTGTTCTTTGCTTTGTACAGCCAACACCAGAGCCTCTCCACCTGGCAGAGAGAAGCGAAGCTCGTGCTTCTTCTTCCTTCCATCCTTAGGCACATATATGACATTGCACAGATTAAGCGGCAGGTCCATATAGGGAGATTGGTCTTTGGAGCTTTTGTAACACTGGAAAGAGAAACCAGCAATGTCACAGTTCAATAAATCAATAAGTGTACATAAAGCAGCATCCAACACAAAAACCATGCCAAAATGCTACAATAGCTCATAAAAAAAGATCACAGGATTAGGTTTCTCGACTGACTTTGCAATATCCTAAAATAGTCAATATAAGCTAGCAGTAATCATTAGTGCTAACTGGAATTTCAGTTAAAGTATTACACAAGCAAAGTTCAGCATTTCCTACCTGAAGTCTGTTCTCACGAATAACTGTTAGTTGTTTGGCCCACTGACCGAAGCGCTTCTTCTTCAGCAAAAAGGCACAGATTCGGCAATCCCTTACAGGGGCCATGGAGTTCTCCTCTGAGGGCCACTTGTGAGTTAGACGCTGATTTCTTTCCTCCTCCTCTTCATCATATGACTCATAGGAGCTGCTCAGAGCATCTGAATCATTATCTGGAAATCAAATATTTATAATCAGAAAACAATCTATTATCGATAAATACATGCTCCAAACTTATGAATGTAAATGTAGTTTTGTGAGGAAAAAATGTCTGGAGTGAGTCACAAGGTTGGAGGGAATATAGTTAATAAGAAAATTCAGTTTTAATTTCTAAGCCATTCCTGTGTAGGGGAGGCTTGTCTCAAACATTGCTTGTAAACATTTTCTGGCTACCAGAAAAGTACAGTACAAGACACACTAATGTCTATAGACTCATTACAAATCAGTAAAACAAATTTCATTTTTAAAAAACTAAATAACTTTGAAGACTGCACTAGATGTTAAAACTGGGATAGGTTTTAAATAATTATAGATAGTTATAGATAGTGTTTTATTGAGAATAAACAGATAATCCACAATTACATGAGTTTTTGCGCTGCCGGTTCATGCTGACATTGTGACAGTTGTTGTCTGTGTCTTCATAGTATCCATCCTCAATAGAGTTAGGAGGACTGGAGCTACCTAGATTACAGAGAAATTAAGTGGTAAAAAAAAAGTGTTACACTTAAAAGGTAATGAAATGGTATTAACCCAGTATATGGTGTATATGTACTGCTTAATGAATATAATTACAAATTGCTACCTAGATTTACCATTAGTTCATGCATTCAAGAAACTACATGACCTAAACCATATGACTGATAATGTTTATTTAATTTCATGCAATATTTCTGGGTAAGCAAAACTCACTGCGGCTGGTTATGTATTCTGGCACAGTACCAGGGCTAAGAGGTACAGCCTCCTCATAGTAGTCCTCTGGAGGTGGTGTGGTAGGTAGTGGAGGTGCTGAATCGGGTGTAATCTAGTCAAAAAGCAAGGGGCAATAATTCTACCAGAAGCATTTACATTTCCAACATTTAGCAGACACCCTTCTCACAACCTTCTGCTTCAATTACAACAAAAAACAATAGGTTACTTTCGTAACCCCGGTTCTCTGAAACATCGAGTGGAGAGATCCACCTATGGGAAGGGCATCCGTACCTGACCTCTGCAGAAGCATCCAATTGCACCAAGTCTGGCTTGACAGACAGGAGCGCGTGCCCAATGGCAGGTAAGGTAACGCCCCTTACCCGAGTGCATAATGCACCTGCATGCGCTACCTTTCCTCAGTGAGCATATTCGCTTCTCGTGCAGCAAACAGGGCAAACTTGGTGGATCTCTCCACTCGATGTTTCAGAGAACCGGGGTTACGAAAGTAACCTATTGTTCTCTTTCATCATCTCGTGTTCGAGATCCACCTATCGGAGATATAGACAACTCCCCGGTTGCCCAATACACTCACAGCGAGGCCCTGTAAGCCAGAGGACGGCCAAAAAGGTGGTGCTCGGCACGTCACAAAGCAGCAGACATAACATACTGCGCGGGGCAAAAAACCCAGCAATGAAGAAAAAGAAAAACACGACATGTGGTAACACGCATGTTAGAACCCCGCTGATGTCCAACAAGCGGGCTGCCTGCAGGAAAAGGAACATGTTTATAAACATGTGAATGGACCAACCTGGGTGTCCGGAGAGGGGAAGACTATATGCTCGAAACATGCATAACCAGGCCGGGCAGACGGGGTTGAAAGGAGTGCGGGCCTAGAAGCACGTGGCTACGAAGAGACCTGGTGACCGGCAGGGAGCGGCATGCACCCTTCATAAATCTACGGATAAGGGTGTGCTGTCCCACCGCAGCGATAGCCGCTAAATAGACCTTGATCATCGAAAAGGTTCTGCCATGATCAATAAGGTCCTGCAAAAAGCCCAGAATATCAGGGACTGAGCACAGATATGAAACTAGCTGGTGCTCCTTGCACCACTCCTCAAACACATGCCATTTGCAATCATAGAGAGAGAACTAGTGGAAGAGGCCCTGGCACTCTGAATTGTGGCAATAACACAAGGGGGAAGCCCCAGAGTGCTTAAATTCGCCCTCTCACAGGCCAGGCCCAGAGAGCCACCCTGTCTGGGTGAGGATGAAAGATTTCCCCGTTCGCTTGGGCCAGGAGGTCCGTGCGCAATAGGAGGAGCCAAGGCTCTGCATATGGAAGAGGAATTATCTCCGCTAGCCAAGGTGCCTTGGGCCACCTGGGAGCTATGAGGATCAGAGACAAACCCTGCACAGTGGCCCTGGCCAGGGTCGGGGATATCAGGCAGAGTGGAGGGAAAGCATAGAGCAGCGCGCTGGGTCACAGATGAGCCAGAGCGTCCACGCCGAGGGGGGCGCCCTCGTCCCGAAGCGAGAAGAACATAGGACAGTGGGCGAACCTCTCCCAATGCAGCCTCACTATCTGAGGGTGGAGCCGCCACTCTCCGTAGAGCGGGTTCCCCCTCAACAAAAGGTCTGCACCCCTGTTCAACAAGCCCGGGACGTGAGTCGCCCGTAACGACAGGAAATGCCGTGTGCTCCATACCAACAGCCTGTGAGCCAGAGCGTGAAGATTGGAGGAGCGCATGCCGCCTTGACGGTTGATATGTGCTACAGCTGTCATATTGTCGCAGCGCACCAGCACATGCTGAAATGCTGTAGAGCTTTCAACACAGTGAGGAGCTCCAAGTAATTTATATGGGCTGAATGAAGTGAGTTCAGCCACACAACGTTCACTGATCTGCCCTCTTGTGTGGCTCCCCACCCTGTCAAGGAGGCATCTGTCGTCACCACTTTCCGCAGCATGATCGCCCCGAGAGGGGTCCCATGTGCGTAAAACTCCGCAGCTCTCCAGTGGTGCAACGCGGCCATGCACGGGCACGTCACCGTGACATAGCGGCAAAGATTGAAGGGACAAAATCCACTTCATGAAAGCCCTCATTCTCAGAAGACCTAGAGGCAAGACATGGACAGCCGAAGCCATAAGACCCTGTAATCTGAGACATGTGCGATACTGTATCCGCGGTCCTTCCCTGAACGGCGAGAGACAGTTCATGAATGAAGAAATGCGCTTCCGTGACAGGTGCGTGCGCATTGTAATGGAATTCAGCTCCAAACCCAAGAATATGACCTCCTGAGTGGGGAGTGAAATAGTTTTTTTTTCACATTGACCCTGAAAATAGTGAGAGTAAAACCCCTGACCGGGGATACAACTCGAATCGCTCCCTGTGACCATCGGCCCTTCGGGGAAATGGTTGTCGGCCAGTAGCAAATCCTCAAACGGGGAAGGACACATGTCGGCCCAGTCAGAAGAAGTCGCACCGCAGGAGGCCCCCGGGTGCGCAGCGGCATCGCCTTCTTCCCCCTCCGAGTCGGACAGCTCTAAGTCGACACACTGGGAAGTGGCCGTTTTGAGCCTGCGCAGGAGCGCAGGAGCTTTTTTGGGAGCGCCAGGCAATGGCTACAGTTCTCCAGGAGGTCAACAGCTTCTTGCGCATGCTTGAGACCCGTGCAGACAACGCAGAAGGGACGGGAATCCCTCACAGTGATGAGTGCAGCGCACACGGCCGGGCAGTCTTTAGAAAGCGCCATAGAAAAAAAGGCAAAAAAAAGAATAAAGGAGGGGGTGCGAGCGTGGGCGGCTCGTGAAGCTAACCTGGCTGAGGACGAGTATGTCCGGCGGAGGCTGATCAAATGATATGTCCTCCTGAAGACAAAAAGTGCAGTCCAAAAAACCAGGGAGATGTGAGGTAGGATAGCAGAAGTCACGAGAACGAATGTTAACTGAGGAAAGGTAGCGCGTGCAGGTGCATTATGCACTCGGGTAAGGGGCGTTACTGTACCTTACCTGCCATTGGGCACGCGCTCCTGACTGTCAAGCCAGACTTGGTGCAATTGGATGCTTCTGCAGAGGTCAGGTACGGATGCCCTTCCCATAGGTGGATCTCGAACATGAGATGATGAAAGAGAACCACCTGCTTCAATTACAACAAAGTCATGATGTAATCACAACTTAATTTACAGCAAAGTCTGTCTCTCGGTTGAGGTAACCACGTTTTGCTGGTCAGCAGAATTCATAATGACAAAAGTCCTAATAGGTGCTTTTCATTGTTTTCACTATACATTTTATTTCTGCAAAACATCCACAGAACATGATACTGATATGAGATGCATAAATACTCTTACTCTTTTTAGTTACTTTTATTCATTTTACTCTGAATTGTGCTTTTTCCAACATTGAAAGGATTTCAACCACAATAAAGCTTTACAAACAATTTTTTTTTAAATTAGATTTAGCAAAAAAGAAAATATTTGTTGCTCAAGATGGCTCATGTTCTTGAGCATTTTATATTACTTTTACAAAAGTGGCTCAAAGTGAATTACTGAAATTGTCTCTAGAAGAGTGCCAAATGCTGAAGCAAAATAAAAAAAGAAGGTGGCATCTTACAGGTTTAGATGTAGACTGGTTTGATTGGATTGGGTCTTTCTTCTGTTCTTCTACTTCTACTTTCAGCTCACTAAGATTGCAGTCTGTTAAAGGAATATGTACAAATTTTACTGCATAATAATGTCATCAACAGTGAATGCTGAGTCAAATGCACATCAATGCAAATTTTATTTACCAAAGTTCTCAAAAAGGGCTTCCACAAAGCTAGTGCCATTTCTGCAGACAGAGGTGTTCACGTACATGTATTCTGGTCCAGTGACTAAAAATATTGTAAAAGGAGACAAAAGAAAAGCGTGATTTAACTTAATCAAATGAAAACAAATGTGCCATTTTCAGATAATAAAAACACTTAATTTTGTTTAATTTGTTTTTGGGTGCAACTTTTTATAAAAGTTAAATTAAATAATGAAAATAGGGCCGTATCCTGATCTAATGGAAACTAATTTAGATCATTTTACAGATAATGAGCTTCCCTTATTTTTGACCTTCCCATTTAATCTATATAAACTTACCAGGGAGATGGCCTATGGCAACATTAACAGATCTGAAGGAATATCTGGCAAGTGCTCTCTTGCATGATCACTCCATACATGTGACGTCTTCTGTGTTCTTTACATGTCTGTGGTATAACTTATGGGCTAGCTCGACATAGATTGGGTAGCTATGAGGTGGCTATACAGAAGTACTTTTTCATTTAAAAAAAAAAGAAAGAAAAAAAACAAACACACAGATCATCTAAATTAAAATATAGAATGTGCAAAAATGTGTTATGATCATCCCTTTGAGCATAATTCTAAAAGATATGTTTGGTACAAAAAAAAAAAAATCATCATCCTCATCAACCAAAGAACACCTTAGGGTTGCTTCCCTTCAACTGGGTCTGTGATTCTAGTCAACATAGTGGAAATCATGGCTTAAACACCAATCTATTTTAACACAACACCTGCATGCCTCTTTTAGACTGACTCAAGGCACAAATCCAAGTCAATAAATATATGTCTTCAGAAGAAGATTGTCAATCTTTGGAATGGACCAGTCAGAGCCCAGATTTAAATCCTATCAAAAACCTGGGCACAGGAAATCACGTTTTGATAAATCTTGGTCATTCTTGAAGGTAAGCGTGAAATTAAATTAGATGTGCTAAGCTAGTAGACTCTTACCCAAAAAGGCTGAATGCTGTTTTACAAGCAAAAGGTGCTTTACCTAAGCATAAGTTAAGGGGTATGTATGCCAGGTTATGGCTTTTTCTCAATAAAACATATATGTCTATTGTATTAGTTTCTGTCACAATAAATGCAGGAAAAGTTTTGACATTATTATCTTAGATTCATATTTTTAATTAAAAAACTGCCATTTTGACAGGTATATGTAGACCTTTCACCCACTGTATGTCTGGCTATAAGCTGAACAATCGTATTTAAATGTGTTATATAAAGAGTCCATTAATGTGAAAGATTAATGTCTTTTCTTATTAAAATATAACCTTTTTGTTGTGTTCTCTATTCACCAATAACCACCTGAGGGTTTCAGCTGTTTTAGGAGGTTCTTCACAGCTCGTTTCTTCTCCTCCGTAGCAGAGCTCAGGGTCTCATGGTCTAGCAGCTTGAGCAACACATTCAGTTCAGTCACCAAGAGTTCCATCACTAAGGGGCAAAGTTCAGGGTAAGAGTCATGGGTTAATTAGTCTGCAAACATTTAATAACCTCAGTAAACCAAAGTAAAACAGCTCTCTGTGGAAAACTAGTGACTCAGAATTAACCCTTGTATGGTGTACGTATTTTTGTTACTCAGCCAGTGTTTGTGGGTCTGGTGGACCCGCTGCATTTTTGGGTTTTAATTCAACACAATCAAAAATTTTATGTTAAAATACTCTACAGATGTTTACTTCATCCCAATTACAAGCAATATAAACAGCATATATGGTTAATATTTGCCCTTTACCTTTATTACATCACATTTTTTAATTAAAGTGCTACTTGTTTTTTGTTTGTTTTTTAATAAAATGTAATAAAAAAGAAAATCAAATTTAAATCAAGTTATGAGTGGAAAAAAAAAATCAACAAATTTACAAGGAAGCAAAGTTTTTCAAAACTACTGATGTTTATGAAAATGGGTCCCACAGACCCGAACACCATAGAAGGGTTAATATACTCTCACAGTACTAAAGGCTGTCTAATTTTTAAGTGCTTTCTGTGCTGGAGTGAGGTGAAGATGCACAGTTCACTGTTAACTCTATATTCCAAAAGAGTACTTCAATATGGTCATTGGAAAGTTATACACAAGGTTATTTGGCTCCTAACTTTTAACATGCTTCAAACCTAGAACCCAATAGAGATCCAAAGCTCTGTTCAAGATCTTAGTGGTATTGACGTTTTTCCTGCTAGTAACAAAAACCTTTCCCCATATGGAGGCAAAAGGAAACACTTTTCACAAGAAGCTAGTCATTCTCAAAACTCAAAAAAAAAAAAAATTTTAAAAATACATACCGCAAAAAATAAAAAAAATAAAAACTCCTGAGCTCATAATTGTAAGGGGTGTCATAGTGCTTGCATGAGATAAAGAATGGGAAGAATTTTGGAGAGAGACGCCTGATCTGTTTCCATCATACAGCTGCACACTGGACTGATTAAACTGATTAAAAAACTGAAAGAACAAACATGATGATAGGCAGCATTCTTTTATTTTCCCTAGTGTTACATTTGATCTAACATTACTTGCTGTTGACACCAACCTTGTAGAAAAAAATATATTTGTAAAGTTCAGAACACAAGTCCTTTCAAGTCCAGTGAACTAACATCAGTTTTCTCCAAGGGAAAGGTGAAGTGTTTACAAACCACACAAACAAATTATGCTGCATCCACACCCTTTTGCCTGAATTTATTTATTAGAAATATGGTCACTAAAACTGTCACAGTCCATAGATTACAATAGCTCACAGAAAGCCTTTGTTTGTTGTTGCCTCACCTATTGCAAAACACTGCTCTTCCTTCCATCGTCCCCTTTAGCTGCCTTCAGGGTAGATTCCCACTTGTGTGTATGTAATGCGAAAGTGTGTATTTCAATGTTTAAACCTTCCCATTCAGGCTTGTTGGCCTAAGGCCTATGTATTCACAAAACTAATAGTCTACTTTGACTGCCCTGAAGATGAACTCTATCAGGACATATGACTTTTGAAATGGGTTACGTTCAGGTTAATTTACACAGAGGGGCAAAAGTTGACCTGGTTACAGAGACATTCTAAGATTTTCATTAAAAAAGGATCTTCTGAGGCTAGTTACCACCAGCTTAAACAACACCAAAGCAGTGGATGCATATGATACACATAGCTATATTTCTCAGTAGGAGAGATCAAACATACTGAGCTTTTCTCTTCTTTTTACTCAGCTTTTAACTTTATCTTCAGCTGCACCTGTGGAGAGTCACTTTCTGGGCCAAAGAAAACACAAGACTGCATGTGCCCTCTCCTCCCAAAAGCTACACATGTGGTCTTCTCTGATAATATACTACATCAAAAACACTGTACTGAGAACACAGAAACGGACACCAAAGCTTCAAATCAAGTCCAGATAATTCACAAAGTTTGTTGATTGGACAGGAGTTTGCTGTTTTCTTTCATACAATCCAGAATGTTCTCTGTTAGTCAGTGTCATTGAGTTCTGAGGGAAACAACTGATTATCATTTTGTCTTTTTCACGCTCATTCAAAGAACATTGCTAGCTGCCCTATACAAGCTGTGCTGACAAATTTAACTTTAGAATAGAAGGCTGTGTTTCAGGAAGGAAAATGTGATTTCCCCACAGCTGACCAAGTGCTCTGGTACTCTCAGACTTGTACAATAGCTGAAGAACCTGAGCACATTCCACACCTTTCTAAATGCTGCGTTCAACAACTTTCACCTAAAAAAAACAGAGGCAGCAAAATCGAAATAGCAATTCACTTGCTAGTGAGAACCACAGAGAACAACCCAAGAATGCAATAAACAACTACAGTAGGTGAAACATTCTATATTTGCTATGCTTACACATGCATAAATAGTGTAACCTCAAACTGGGTTGGCTCAAACTACAGTAGTAGAAACAACTTTATATTAGAAGACATTTAGTTACATGCAAGACCCTAACATGTAGTACATCAGTCCTAGTACTGATTAATACTAATACTGGAATAATGAAACATACCATTTATTGTAGAGTCAGCCAGACCCACCATCTTCTACCAAACTGAAGAAAGTCACACAATCATCCAGAATGACACTGTAAATTAAATATTACTAGACAAAATAACTGCAAACTGCACTAGGGTCAGACACTAATTGTAGGTGTGTTGCTATCACCTTTCTTTCTTACAGTTCCTCCCACTCTCCCACTCCCTCTCTTCCTCTGATTCAAAGATGTCTGAGGATAGCAAACAGGGGAATTTACCCTCCCTATTTGCTCTGATGTATCTGTAGGGGGAGGGTGTGTGTGTGCTTAGCCAGGGGAGGCACACAATCCCCCATTTGCAATCCTAATGGATCAGGAACCTAAGACAAACCTTGTGTAAACATGCACACCTCCCCCTCAAGACTAAATAATAGTTCTGAGCTATGCCTGATCAGCTAGAAATGCCTTTCATTTATGTGTTAATACGGTCGTTATTTTATACCCTATTCAGAATGCCACTATATCCCTGAACTTTCTGAGTAGGGGGCAAGGTGGTTGTTAGTGTCTGGGATTATTATTATTGGATTACCCATGCCACAATGCACTCAGTCGAATGTAATGCATGAGCCACCAGCCTACAAAGAGTAACCTCAAGACTACCTAGCATGATTAGACATGTCAAATATTTCAGGGCACACTCATGCTTGTGGCTCACCATATGTACACACTAGCAAGCACACTCTCAGATAATCTCTTTCTATCAGTGGCTCCATCTCTTTACTTTTAAAAGCATGACATCAGACACTTTTCCAGCTCTTTACACAGTTAAATATTCCTGATGGCATGTTCAGATCTGTCTTGTTGTAGGTACATATGAGACACTGTAAGATAATGCAAATAACAGTCAGACAGTAGATAACTACCACTCTTATATAAATATGCTCTTCTGCATACCTCGGTTGTAACAAGTGGTTATTTGAGTTACTGTTGCCTTTCTATCAGCTCGAACCAGTCTGGCCATTCTCCTCTGACCTCTGGCATCAACAAGGCATTTATGCCCACAGAACTGTCGCTCACTGGATATTTTCTCTTTTTCGGACCATTCTCTGTAAACCCTAGAGATGGTTGCGCGTGAAAATCCCAGTAGATCAGCAGTTTCTGAAATACTCAGACCAGCCCGTCTGGCACCAACATCCATGCCACGTTCAAAGTCACTTAAATCACCTTTCTTCCCCATTCTGACGCTCGGTTTGAACTGCAGCAGATCGTCTTGACCATGTCTACATACCTAAATGCACTGAGTTTCTGCCATGTGATTGGCTGATTAGAAATTTGCGTTAACAAGCAGTTGGACAGGTGTACCTAATAAAGTGGCCGGTTAGTGTACTTACTAGGGCAAATTTCTTAGTGAAGAGAATTATTCCTTTTCCAAAAAAGACATTCAGCATGAACAAATCTTTGAATTGTAATTAGTCCATTACATAAAACAAACTTTAGATATTGTTCAATATTATGTAAACTGGTGTTTATTATCATACTAGAGCTGCATGGTAACTGAACACTACACTTTACCCCAACTGACATACACTGATCAGTATTACATTGAAGAAGAATTTTCTCCCATAACCTCATCAGGGATGTCTTCTCAAACACACAATGTCACAAGTGTCACATCAAAAGAACAAGGCCTACTGTAATGAAATCCAAAAACAATCCAGCCCAGGAGATGAACCCAACAGCTGCAGTCCATCCATATTAAAAACCACTAAATGAAGGCTCAAAGCTGAGTGTTGGGTTTCTCCGTGTAATCCCCCATAGCTTTCCCTCATAGCGCATCAGATTTCTGAGATGACACCTTGTTTTATTGCTCCAAAGTCAATAACGAGGATCCAAAATGGGATCCCCCATCAAATACGAGAATGCTACTGCATAACAGATGTTTTGGCTGTTGCAGAATATTTGCTTTTCCCCCTAATCTGATGTGTGCCTCCATATGATGGACATAACAAAGCAGTGATAACCATCAATATCATGTGACATCAATTTGGATGCTAGGACGTTTAGTCACATTTTACTTACAAAACTATCAGGAACATGTCACTCTGACTCATCCAGGTAACAAATAAAGCTACAATGTTGTTTTTAGATGGGACTGATACTATGGTCAAACTTGCTAGATAGACTGATAGCATTTAGTTGTAACTGAAAATTGTAATTGTAACTCTAACTTTATAATCTTACTAACTATACAACACAAAATATATCATACTGAATTCATATCATGTTCAAATCAACAGCATCCATCAGACTGGTAGTCAGGCCATGCACAGCTCCAAAGAAGCTGTTGTCACACTGTAATTCCCAAAGAGAAATTATATAAATAAAACTTTATTATTTAGATATTTTGACATAAAATCTTCACAGAAAATCTTCTGAACCGAGATGTTATTTGTAGGGATATAGGGTTTTGATACATTTTTGTTTAATATTATTCTTAGGTTTTGCTTTTCAAAAAAAATTTTTGAGGTTGAATAAATTATAGTCCACATAACCATAGTATCACAGGGTGAATAATAATCAGAGCAGCATTAAAGTGGTATTTGTTCTCTGCTTTTCTTCCACTTCCAGAAACATGTAAGAGGATTTGCTGTAGAGCGTAAGGCTACATTTGCTATAATTGGTAGAACTTGTATTGTATTGTGTATTGTCAGGAACTTTATTGCTCAGAGATATGAAGAAAAACCCAAAAGCTATATCACGGGACATGCATGCCCCTGCATGAACAAGAACAATCAGAAATACTAAACAAGAAAGACTTTCAGAGCTTAGGTTTTCAAAATTGAACCAAGTTTGAATCCAAAAAAGTTGTAAAATAATATCCTTTGGCAAAAAAAAAAAAACACATCATCACCACTAATCCTTCATACTAACAATCAAGTATAAATGAATACTTGATACCAGTATACTCTTGAGACAAATATGAGGTCATTTGTCCAGCAAACTTAAGCTGCACCAGCAAATTGTCCAGACCCCAACCCCAGCTGAGATGCTATGATGTGAACTTGTGAGTTGAGTTGTGCATAAACAAATTACTTAAAACATCAACGAACTAATCCAATGTTGTATTGTGGGCTAATATTTCCCCCGAAACAATGTAAGGCCGAAAAAGAAAACCGCTACTTCAATTTATTGTTGCTAATTGAATTATAGGGGATCAGCATATCTGTGACTTCCTGTCCATGGAAACAGTAAATTAGTTTAACTTTGAAGGCTGCTTTATGGCTCAGATTTGGCTGCATAAACCTTTCTAAAATGGCACAATTACATCAATACATTATTAGCAACACTATACCCATTCAGGGTAGACTATTTTGCTCTTTGCTCTCAAAACAGCCTCAGTTCATCATGGCATGGATTCTGCTAGATGCTGGAAACATTCTACTGAAATTCTGCTCCATGCTGATATGAGTGCATCAAACAATTCCTTCAGATTTTCCAGGTGCACTTTCACACTGCCAATCTCCCATTTCAAATGTTCACATCACAAAACTGTTCTAGCAGATTTATCTGGTGACTGGGAAGGCCATTGAAGAACAGTGAACACATTGCCATATTCATGGAATCAGAATGAGATGACTTTTTGAAATGATGCATTTATTGCTGTTTGCATTTCATGCTGTTGGTATCACTGTATGAGCTGATACAAGTCCGTCTCAAAAGGAAGATTTTGGAGATTTTTCTAATTTTTCTCGTTTTGTGAGAGCCTGTGCCCACTTTCATGGTTACTAAGGCTTACTATTACTATTAAGGCTACTATTGCTAGTAGAAGGCCTCATTGTGGTTGGAGATACAAATTTCATCCCATTTATACGTACATGTGCTGTGGCAGAATTATGAGCATGATCCTTCCTCTTACCTGTTTGCACCATGATTACAAATAGTTATTATATTGCACAGTATAGATATATTGTGGATAAAACTAAAGAGATGGTTGTGGACTTCAGGAGAGCACGGAGTGACTACTCTCCGCTGAACATCGACGGATCATCTGTGGAGATCGTCAAGAGCACCAAATTTCTTGGTGTTCATCTAGCGGAGAACCTCACCTGGTCACTCCACACCAGCGCCATCACCAGGAAAGCCCAGCAGCGTCTCTACTTCCTACGAAGGCTGAGGAAGGCACATCTCCCTCCCCCCATCCTGACCATGTTCTACAGAGGGACCATTGAGAGCATCCTGAGCAGCTGCATCACTGTCTGGTTCGGGAACTGCACCATCCCAGAACGCAAGACCCTGCAGCGGATTGTGAGGACAGCGGAGAAGATCATTGGGGTCTCTCTTCCCTCTATCACAGTCACTTACACCACACGCTGCATCCGCAAAGCCAACAGCATTGTGGATGACCCCACACACCCCTCACACACACTCTTCACCCTCCTGCCATCTGGAAAAAGGTACCGAAGCATTCGGGCCCTCACGACCAGACTGTGTAACAGTTTCTTCCCACAAGCCATCAGACTTCTCAACAACTGAAATGTACTGTACTGAGCACAACATACACATCATCTGTATGGACTGCATAGACCCTCACAAAACACACACACTGACACAACATACTGTTTACATGCTGCTTACAATCCAGCAAACTGTTTACATGCTGTTTTGCACACCTTGTCTGCTGTTTTTTGCACAAACTGTCCCAACATTTCAGCCGTTTTTGCACATACTGAACAATAACTCAGCCATTTCGCACATACTATATTAACACATACAGTATTAACACTGGTCGGTCGGCGCTGTTTCTGTGACTGTTTACTATTTATTGTCTTTTGTGTACTGCATTTTTTGTACTGTACTCTTCCTCATTAACCTTCATCGGTATAAACACCCTCAAATTGGAAGTTGGTATAAACTTGCTTGCATAGCAGTTGTCAAGGGGCGGCACAGGACTAAGCAATGAATAGCAAAAATTCATATCGAGGATGCAAGCATGTAAGGAAAAATAATCCTTATAGGAGACATTAACAATTCATTATTCAGTCAGTAGTGAGGGTCTTGGTAGTAGTATTAAGAAATACAAATACAACACTTCATGTAAGACACAATCATAAAAGGCACCTTTTTAGAAAGGTTAATTTTTTACAATGCTTGCAAGTCCCAAACCTTGCCTTGGTCAGAGTTCATGGGCAATTTTATCCAGAACTGCCAAGGATCACAACCACACCACAGAATGATTAAATTGAAGTGTGGTACGATTCTCACACACACTTTCCATCAAGTGTTACACCGTGAAATGTGTAAATGAAAGGTTGATTGCATTCACTTATATACCACTGCACTGTATTCTGGATTTAGATGCTGGTTCTGATGGAAAGGTGTCAGAATACACAGTGCATCACAGTTTGTTGTGAATGGGGCAGTGTAGCTGCAGACCAGTCAGGGTGTCCATGCTGAAACCTGTCCAACTCCAAAAGCAGCAAAAATGGGCATGTTTGAATCACAACTAGACTGCGGAGCAATGGAAAAAGGTGGCCTGATCTGATGAATCACTTTTATTAACATCATGTGGATAACTGGGTAAACCAGGATGCACTATGGGAAGAAGGCAAGCCGGTGAAGGCAGTGTGATGCTTTGGGCAATGTTCTGCTGGTAAACCTTGGGACCTGCCATCCATATGGATGTTACTTTTACACATACCACCTTCCTAAGTATTGTTGCAGACCAGGTACACTCCTTCATGGAAACAGTATTCGCTTATGGCTGTGGCCTCATTCAGCAGGATAATGTGCCCTGCCACAAAACACAAATGGTTCAGGAATGGTTTGAGGAGCACAACAACGAGTTTAAGGTATTTAATTGGCCTTCAAATTCCCCAGATCTCAATCCAATCGAATATCTGTGGGATATGAAGAACAAACAAGTCAGATCCATGGAGGCCCCACCTCGCAACTTACAGGAATTAAAGGATCTGTTGCTAACATCTTGGTGCCAGATATCACAGCACACCTTCAGGGGACTAGTGGAGTCCATGCCTCAATGGGTCAGGGCTGTTTTCGCAGCAAAAGTGGGGATTAACACAACATTACAAAGATGGTCATAATGTTATGCCTGAACAGTTTACATATACTGTACACTCTGTGCGTGTGTGTAATAGATCTTAAAATTTGTACATACATATTTTTTCTATTTTCTTGCCTAGGTATGTACATATGTTAAGAGATATCAGCTGGTGATGAAGGAATGTAGAATTTAGGGATCCTAGAACTAGTGCTTTTAGGTTTTCAGTGTTTAGTGGCACTGGGGCCTTCAGGTTCCAGAATTTAGTGACCCATCTATCAGCTATGAGTCAGCTATCCCTAGACAAAAAGAGCTTTCATTCAGTCAGTCTAATTAATATTTCATATTGTCCAAACCCCTATGAGTTCACTCTGCAACTATGCCTTATATTGGCCGTTGCTTCTTCCACTGTGAAAAACTTCAGTGTTCCACTGACAGTATTAAGTCTGTACAGAGTCATTTAACATTGTGGCTGCACAAAGACTGGAGGTTCTGTCTGGAAATATACACAGAAAATAGCTCAAAGGGAGTGTGTGTTCAGCAAAGTCAGAGAAAGCAGAATTCCCCTCACTAGGGTGCAGTCTTGACCCTTACCCTCTACTAATATATCAGCTCAGAGAGGAAGCTTCTGCTGAGAAGAAATGTCTAGAAAGTGTCCAGGCCATAGCAGCTATGCAATGAGCCAAACACTTCACAGAAAAATTCATAAATCATTTGTGTAGTTCATACAAGGCTCAAAGTTACCAGGCACTTATAAAGTCAGCATGTTTCCTCTAGCCTCACCTTCAAATACACCCTTAAAATGATGTTTAAGTGAATCATTGTTCCTCAGTGTAGCCTTACATATCAGCCTGTCTGAAACAGTATTGATAAATCACATGAGATATGCTGACCCGCCCTGCAGCTGCAGGCCTATTGTGGACTTTATTATCCAGTTAGGCTGAACAAGAGCTTGAAGCAAAAGTATAACCTGATTTAAAAAAGTGCTGATGCTTTTAGTCCACTGCGCTCTTGGTTTGCAGAGTATCAGAGGGCAGAGTATCACTGTGACAGAAGTGTGGGCATGTTAGCACAATCAGAACTTACTGAAGGTGTGGTAAGGGATTTACATATTGGCACAGTTGGCATGTGTAATAGACAAAGCTATCAAAAGCAAAATAGAAGATCACAGTATAGCACCCAAAATATAACAAAGCTGCTCAGTTTTATAAACAACAAATGATAGGATTCAAACAACTTTTGTTGTACCTCAGTTGACTTTTTCAAATCAATCTTAATTTAAGTGTATTAAGGCCAAATGCCTTAGTGCAGAATGCTTTTTGCTGAGCTGCAGACCTGACATGCTTGCAAGAATTGTGACAGGCCCAGTCTTGCAGCTAGTTCAATACAGAAATCACACTTTCTTTTAGTGCTACATTCAAGAAAACACCAGACATTCAATCACTCCCTGTCTAAATAAAAGATAGCAGATTTAAGACTAAAGCAGTAGTCTTCACATTTGATTCACATGTCATTAGGAAATTTACAAGAGAAAATATCTTTGTTCTTAACCCAGATAAGCTCTTCCATATGCTGAAAAAAAGACCAAGGAAACAATAAACATGATTCAGAACTGCTTTTACAAATAAAAAGACAATCCCACACTTTAAATAGCTCCATAGGGAGAGCCTTTCCCCTTTACGCCAACCTGATACACTCATGTAAGCCACTCACTATGAACCTCACATGCTGTTATCTATCCTGCTTGGATATCTGCTACTAGTTGTTTAATGATTCACACTTAATTTAGTTTCTTAACTAGAAAAGTAAAACAAACAAGATAAGATATATGCAGTGACCCTGCTGTTAGTGGTAGTACAAATGAATTTAACTCAAATTCACCTGAAACCAAAAACAAGTAGTTCTAACAAAACCCTTCAAACTATTTAAAAGAAAAAAGAAAAAAAAGGAAATAGGCCCCAGTTCCCTATGAAAATAATCAATGTGGCAACAGGATTGTTTAAAAGTAAAGGCTGGAATAACATGCATGCTCCCTTGGGGACTTTTTTCTTTCTCTCTCTCTAGTCTTCATATAAACAGACTCACTCTATCAAAGAAAATGAACTAGCTAGGCTAGGCTGAATTCCAGAGAAAGAATGCTTGACAGTACCTACAGTACATGTGACAGTTTTTTCTGTCTTCATGTGAGGAGTGTTTTCCATTGTGTCTAATTGCCATTGGACAGAAAAATATGATTTATTGTCTGAAAGGAAGTATAGGTTTCTGTCCAAGGTTCAAAAATTTGATTTATAAAAATGCACTGGAAAAAACCCCACAAAGTTTTAATATGTTGGTTTTACTTTGCCTGAGGCAAATATCCCTTTTTGGAACTAATAGCAAAAGCAAAAATCTTTACACTGTGAATTTTCTTTTTTTTTGCCCAATCTCTGTTTATGCTAACTGTATTTTCAAAGTGAGCAAGGTGCTTTATGCAGAAATGCATAAGAGACAACCACAGCTGGGGGGCACGGTGGCTTAGTGGTTAGCACGTTCGCCTCACACCTCCAGAGTCGGGGTTGCGTGTGTGAAGTTGCGTGTGTTCTCCCCGTGCCTCGGGGTTTCCTCCCCCGGTCCAAAGACATGCATGGTAGGTTGATTGGCATCTCTGGAAAATTGTCCCTAGTGAGTGAATGAGAGTGTGTGTGTGTGCCCTGCGATGGGTTGGCACTCCGTCCAGGGTGTATCCTGCCTTGATGCCCAATGACGCCTGAGATAGGCACAGGCTCCCCGTGACCCGAGGTAGTTCGGATAAGCGGTAGAAGATAAATGAATGAACAACCACAGCTGATTAGGAGGAAAACCTTGCCCTCTATTCTTTCTAATTGGATTTCTGAGACCTCACGCCACCTGTTAAAACGATTTTGCAATTGCAACCACAAATCACGCTCTGTGTGGCAGGTTAACTATAGCTACAGTCTACTCACCTTTCTCATCGTTTCCCTCCATGTATGGAGCGTCATCTGAATATCCTTGAGTTTTCTAACTTGTGCATTTTCTTCCACGCGCGCAGTCACTATGACATTACTAGCTTTCAACCCAAACATCCCCATTGTGAATATTTGAGCTTCCCATCTCCGCGGCTCCTGGGTCCTAGTGCATAGTTTTGGCCGTTCTGAATACCATCTGGCGCCTGTGTTTTCTTAAATAATAAGTGTATTTATTCATCTTTACTTATATTACATATACGCCCCTTAGCTTAAAATCGCAATATTTATAAATAATTATTTAGAGAATGGTTCAATAGGATTTATTTTACAAATGATTCTTGGTATTAATTAGTGACATGCCTAATATAAGCAGACCAACATAAATGCAGCAATAAGTAAGCGATGAATAAATAAATAAAATAAATATATATTTTTATATTTTTTTTTATCAACCTCATAATAAAATACAAAATACAAAAATGTGTGATTAAGTCGTTTTTATGCTGATATATAGTACACTTTTTGTTCGCTGGCCAATCCATGGGTGAAAATTATGTCTTATGCTCCCTAAACCACTCACTATTCACTATTTGTGCTAGCCTGGCATTGTCATCTTGGAATATGCCCATGTTATCAGAAACAAAAATCCACTGGTGGAAAAACCTGGTCATTCTGCATATTCAGGTAGTGAGCTGACCTTATTTTTTAAGGCACATTGCATTGCTGAACCTAGACCTGACCAACTGAAGCAACTGCAGTCACTGCATCACCTCTCTACTTACTCTGATGCACACAAGACTCTAGAACATAGTATATTTGGAGTTGTTAGACTACACAAACATTTTTCCATTGCTCCAGAGTCCAAAACTTCTATGACTACACAGTTGTAATGAAATTTCATTTACACAACTTTTACGTTATCTCCTATCACAATCTCAGTTCACAACTATATTTCCAGGTTTTAAAAATGCATTAATTATGCATTGTCTTTGCTTGAAACAGGCCAATAATTTTACCTTTCTAAAACAGAGTAACATCATTTCCACAACCACAGAATATATCTTCTGACATGGTTGATTAAGAAATGAAAAACTAAGTTGTTGCTAGTTGAAACACTGCAGTAAATACCCAATAGAAGCCTCTTACCTAATTTAACTAATAGTGTTGTTAAATCCACTTTGCCTGTTTCAGTATTTCAGAAGCAGCTGATAACCTGGAATTTAAGGTAACATGACCTCTATAGGATAGTGTTATCTTTTTTACTGTATTTCTACCTCAATGAGTGTGCTTTCTTCAATAATGTAAATTGGGCTTACGGCTAGTGTGACGTGAAGCATCTTTGAATTGCACCCCACCAATATATAATTCATTGTTTGTTGTCAGTCCTGTTCATTTAACTGAATTCATACTTGTTTGCAGCTCCTTGTGGGTATTCCCACTAGAGGGTAGAGACACAGCATACTTCTTTCTTTATACTTGGGTCTTCCTCGTAGTTCTTCGTAGCTATACTGAATGGGTAACACCTTAAAATATGTTTACTCTCAACTACTCAGTATACAAAGCTTAGTATGTGATTAGGATTGTAGGGCATTGCAGCTGTAGGAGCGAGCACAAACACACAAAGTAGGCTGAGTGAACCAATGCAAGCTTTATTCATAATTCTATTGGGTGCACAAGGGGGGGGGTGGGGGGGGGGTTGAAGCAACGTAACATAGCAGTGCAGGGTACAGAATCAGTAGTGGAGGTAGTGACTTCCTGGGACCAAGAAGGAAGAAGTGGCCTTGGGTCGCCATGGAGCTGGGACAAGACAGGACCCACAGAAGCAGCATTGCCAGGAGTCGGCCACAGAGGAAGGGTTTTTTGTCAGCTGGGGCGAGACAGAAATACAGTGTCTCACAGAATTGACTAGACCCCTCGCATTTTTGTAAATATTTTATTATATCTTTTCATGTGACAACACTGTTATTACCTTTAGTTAAGACAGAGTTAAAACTGTTCTTTTGTTTTCCCCACACGAGACACTTAACTAATCACCTTTGGGTGGTAACTTATGGGGTAAAATCACAACCAGCTGGTTGTTTCCCACAAAAGCACCTTCTGCCATGTTTTATTCCTTACTCATTCTATTTTTATTTCACAGACAGTCAAAAAAAAAAAAAAAACATTTCACTGCACATTATGCTGTGTATAGGTGTGTATGTGACCAAGAAATAAATAAATTTGACATTAGTTGAGTATTTAATTATTATTTGTGTAAGTGTTGCTGGCCTACTGGTTGTCCAGATGCAGGATCACACACTCTCATTGCCATGGCTAGGGTTTAATTCGTGGGGAGGGAGCCAACACAGCCGCTGAAAAGTTAGCTCCCAAGCCCGATAAAATGAGAGAATTGCGTCAGGAAATTCATCCGGCATAAAAAAAATTGTGCCAAATCTAATATTCTGACCACTTGATCTGCTGTGGTGACCTCGAACAGGGAGCAGCCGAAAGAAGCAATGCAGTGGTCAGATGAGTCACAACGTCTTGGTCATGATCACCATTGGTGAAAAATGAGTTCTTTAAAATATGGTAGTTCATGGGCTCTTGTGAAGGTGTTATCATGAATTCTAATAAGTACTAACATATTTTATCCCAAAACCTGGTTTCTGTTGCCAGGAGTTTCAGACTTGATCAAAGCATGGACTATATTTCCAAATCAACATAGAAATAGTTAAACAACAGTTAATTAAGTCATTTTTTGCAATCACTATATGAGACAATAACTTGACAATAAAAATGGAGAAGTTCACCAAAAACCTCTTCAAGTGTTTCCAAACCTTTTATATATTACAATGAGATTTGGAGCTGTTTGCACCTTGCATAATTAGACCTCATTCTGAGTGAAAAACATAAGTTATGTAATAAATTGACATACAAGCCTAAGCATGCAATTTATGCACTGTGCACACAACAGCATTTAAGTGAATAATTAAGCGTGTTACATTGCCCATACAAATGCATTTGAGGCAGGATTACACAACAAATGAGAAGTTGGGGCTACAAAAGGGTGGAGAAATGGAAAATGTGGCTGATATATTACATATATATTTCACTTGATATGCAGTTTTGGGTTAGCTAGTTAATGTTATCCAGGTGCTGAATGCTGCTAGGTGTTCTTTTATTCATTCTCATAGTTTTCATAAGGGTGGCTCAGTAGAGTCTTACAGCGCCTGATTCGATCCTGAGCTTGAGTTATCATCTGTGTGGAGATACACATTTTCTCCCAATGTTCACATGGCATTCTTCTGTTTTCTGGTTTCCTTCCACTGTCCTAAAATATGTTGGTAGGTTTATTGACTACACTGAGCTGCCCTAAAGTGTAAATGTGTGTGCATGGTGACCTGTAATGGAATTTGGCATCTCACCAAGGCTATATACAGTATCTCACAGAAGTGAGTACACCCCTCACATTTTTGTAAATATTTTATTATACCTTTTCATGTGACAACACTGAGAAAATGACACTTTGCTACAAGGTAAAGTAGTGAGTGTATAACTTGTACTGAGTGTACAACTCATATACATTATATAATAAATAACTCAACACACAGTCATTAATGTCTAAACTGCTAACCACAAATGTGAATACACCCCTAAGTGAAAATTGGGCCCAATTAGCCATTTTCTCTCCCCTATGTCATGACTCGTTAGTGTTACAAGGTCTCAGGTGTGAATAAATGGTGTGTTAAATTTCTCAGGTGTGTTAAATTTGGTGTTATCGCTCTCACTCTCTCATACTGGTCACTAGAAGTTCAACAACGCACCTCGTGGCAAAGAACTTATTTTATAAAGAATAATTGTTGCTCTATATAAAGATGGCGTAGGCTATAAGAGGATTGCCAAGAACCTAAAACTGAGCTGCAGCACGGTGGCCAAGACCATACATAGCGGTTTATGATGGGTTTGACTCAGAACAGGCCTCACCTTAGTTGACCAAATACTAAGTGCACGTGGTCAGCGTCATATCCAGAGGTGTGTTTGGGAAATAGATATATGAATGCTGCCAGTATTGCTGCAGAGGTTGAAGGGGTGGGGGGTCAGCCTGTCAGTTTTCAGACCATACGCCACACACTGCATCAAATTGGTCTGTATGGCTATCATCCAGGATTACTGGAACCATGTCCTGTGGTCTGATGAGCCAAGATAAACTTAATTGGTTCAGATGGTGTCAAGTGTGTGTGGCGGCAACCAGGTGAGGAGTACAAAGACAAGTGTGTCTTGTCTACAGTCAAGCATGGTGGTGGGAGTGTCATGGTCTGGGGCTGCATGAGTGCTGCCGGCACTGGGGAGCTACAGTTCATTGAGGGAACCATGAAGGCCAACATGTACTGTGACATACTGAAGCAGAGCATGATCCGCTCCCTTTGGAGACTGGGGACAGATAATGGTGGCCACACAAAATATTGACATTTTGGGCACGATTTAGACATTTTTAATTAGGGGTGTACTCACTTTTCTGTCAAACAGTTTAGACTTTAATGGCTGTGTGTTAAGTTATTTTGAGGTGACAGCAAATTTACACTGTTATACAAGCTGCACACTCACTACTTTACACTGTAGCAAAGTGTCATTTCTTCAGTGTTGTCACATGAAAAGCTATAATAAAATATTTACAAAAATGTGAGGTGTGTACTCACTTCTGTGAGATACTGTATCTACCTCATGCCCAGTGTTCTGGGATAGTAAACCGATCCACTGCAACCCTAACCAGGATAAGGTAGTTACTAAGATGATTACATGAATGAACGAAGGACTGATTGAATGAATAAATGACAGCATTTAGTAGGCAGTACTAGGAGCAGTTTGATGATGGCCTCCAATCTAACTAAATTTATCCATTCATTTCAGATGCAACATGAGAAAGCTTGTTTTTTACAGTGCATCTTGATCTCTAGGACAGCCAAAACAAATATTAATTGAAATTATGCCATTTTGTATCATTTTGAAACCAATACTATATATAAATTGCACTACATAAAAAAAGTAATGTATTTTTGTATTATTGTATCAATATTATTCAAAATATTGAAAAAAGCCATCATTTTAGAGGGCACTACATTAACTATAGTATTGTGAACCCTGGTAACCAACAATGTGGATGAGCTGGCTGTGTTAGTAGGTTCTGGGGAAACAGTGGCATTTATTGCAAATAATGTGTCATATGTCACAATGTGATATTGGCATTTGTTTCACAACACTCCTCTTGGTCATCCGGGGTTAACAGAACTACAGTTAAAAAACTAACTTGCCTGTGTTTTGAATCTCAAAGTTAATTTCTTCTTTACAGTGGCAAACAAATTCAAAAATAGACCAGTAAACCAACTTTATTTAAATATAAGGTAGCTACATAACTTGTTGAAACTGCTGACAAATAAAGTTAACTAGATAGTTAGCTATAGTGTTTAAAAAAGAAAGAATAAAAAATATGTTCGCTCTCCTACTGATTACTCTTAAGTTGGTATAACACATACCAGTGGCCAAATAAAAAATACCAAACAAATAAACAAACATACAAACAAAAAACATCCAACAGGAGCAAAGGTGTAAAACAAAGAAAGCTTTCATCTGGTGGTTTGTGTGGTCCAAATCTAGCATAATCTGCACAATTTATACAATTATCCTGGTGTAATACACTCCACTGTTAGGTCCCAATTAAGTGCGCTAGAGGTAAATTATTTGTTTCTTATGAGAGATGTATCCTTGAGTAAAATAACATTCCTGGAGACCCAAGTGATTGTCCAAAACTGCTAACCATGCTTGAAATGTGAATAAATGTGGCATAACACCTTAACGCTATAAACACAAACTCTACAACTGAGATTGATGCTCAAAAAATGTCACATGCCTTGTTTTAAAAAGAGACACATTTAATTGTCAGTAAACAGACACTCTGTTATCACCAGAGAAATAAAATAGTAAAAAGAGAACCTTAAACATTGCACCATAAACCCTTATATTTCTTCTGATGTATTTTAATGCTTTGCTAGTGCATGTGAATATTCCTTAAATTAGCCTATAAACAAATGACCTAGCCACTGATAATTACTGCTACCATTACAAAACTCTTAAGGATGACTCAACACATTGTTTAGACTATGGTTACTAAATAACCATATTTGTTGAAAGACATTCAGTGTTTAAGCCTAGGACTTACTTTGAATCATCTATAGCATGGGTAGAATTCAATCCCTAATTTTTCTGTTCATCAAACAAAGTACTGAAACTTTGGTTTTCATTTCATGGAAAAGTTAGCATGTTTCCATTAACCTTAATTATTATTCAATTATGTATTTTCATAAGTAAGTTGTAAGTTAAAAATGGTCCATAAAGTGAAACAAGATATTAGTTTACAAGTGTAGTATACAAGAAAGAAACAACAACAAAAAAATCTTAGCTTATCTTATTAATATAGTGTCTACATTCTAGTCACTCTGCTGGTGCATATGTTAACACAAAATATAAGGCAAAACTCCCAACTTTTTACATTTGATTCTCTATTTTTGTCATTAAGAAATGAGCAAAATCTATTAAATCAACGAGAATCTAACATGACATCTAGCTTTCCTCTTTATTTTCGACTGCTGCTCTCTTTTGTTATTTCCAACACTTAGTGATCTTGGCCTGGTTAATACTACATATGTGCCTGGCACATGTTCAGCAGCACAAGGATTTGCTGTTGTTCACTTGGCCAGAAAAGGGTAGCATCTTTTTAGTTGGTTCTGGACAGGTGGCTCTATTTATTTTCTGTAGGGAGCAGGAGCATTTAGAATAGCCTAGCCTGTTTCTTCATCTCATTCCTCTTCCACAGTGCCAGTCGGTCAAACTCAGCCATGGTCATACCAAAGACCTGGTAAAACTCCTCAGGAGAGAGATGCCTCTAAAAGACACATGGGATTACAAATGTTTGTGTTAAAATATTGTGTGAGTCCCTGTAAAATACTGAATTCATATGGCATAGATATTCACAGTATAGGCTTTGTATCCACTGCAACCTTATCCATAATAGTTTTTTACTATAGATGAATGAATATTATTATGTTATATTATAATATATTGTGTAAATAATTTAATGACTCACTTCCAGTCTTGCTCTATCGACGTCTTTTGGCAGCCTATTGCGCCCCCTGGTGGTCACAATTAGTGCCTCATATGGGTAAACCTGTAGGAGGAGTTGCATAGGTAGGTAAGATGGGTCATTATATCCAATGCATGCCCTTTTGGCCTAGAAAGTTGAATTTTTTAATGCAAACAGCCTTGTTAAATTTGGGTTAAAATTTGTTAAAAACACAGTGGTTATCATAAGTACCTATAACCTATGAACTAAGTACTATTGTTCATCATATAAGCTACGGCTGTCAATTCTTTACTGCGATTTACACAAATATTTTAAATTAAATCAAATTTATTCACATACAGTAGTTTGACACTTGCAAATCAAGTGGCATCAAATTGGATTGAGAGTAGAGTAGATTTTTACTATATGCATTTTTACACATTTTAATACATACAAATTATGCTGAGTATCATAAAATATTGCATATAGTAATAAAATAATTTAACTGAGCTTTAAGAATATTAATTTGATTATCTTTGATGTTTTGGTATTATTGTTAAGTTATTAAGTTTATTATTAAAACCTGTTTAACAGAGGTGACTGAAAGGAAACAAGACAGATGACAGCAATAATACAGGATATAGCTGTTTATAATAATGCCTATGCTGTAAATATACATTTTTCTATGTATGTACATTAATTCCTGACGTTAATAATGTACATTAATACAGGTTAGATAAATATTTGCCTCCTATTTACAGGCACTGCATTTGGAACTTTTCCATTTTTTGTAGGTCTTTCTGTTTCCCACCCTTTGTCCATGTTTTTTTTTTCTCATTTTAGTTAAGCACATTCATTCATTCATTCATCTTCTACTGCTTATCCGAACTACCTCGGGTCACGGGGAGCCTGTGCCTATCTCAGGCGTCATCGGGCATCAAGGCAGGATACACCCTGGACGGAGTGCCAACCCATCGCAGGGCACACACACACACATTCACTCACGCAATCACACACTAGGGACAATTTTCCAGAGATGCCAATCAACCTACCATGCATGTCTTTGGACCGGGGGAGGAAACCGGAGTACCCGGAGGAAACCCCCGAGGCACGGGGAGAACATGCAAACTCCACACACACAAGGTGGAGGCGGGAATCGAACCCCGACCCTGGAGGTGTGAGGCGAACGTGCTAACCACTAAGCCACCGTGTCCCCCTAGTTAAGCACATATTTACACAAAATGTTATTATAACTAAAAATATTTTTATCTTCTTACAGATCTTAGGTAAGTAGGTAAGTATATGATTAATATACTTACATGATAATATGATTTGTATTTTATATCAGCATTGATGAGACCAGGGAAGAAATTACTAGGCATGAATCCCCATGTCTTTATGACAGGAAAACGTGATTTCCACATTCTCTTTAATTTTTATTTCACTTTTAAAAAGCTGGATGTTGCTTTAAGCTCATCCTGTGGAAATACTGCAATTTACCTCTTTTTTGGTTTCTGATCAGAACTACTGCTTACAGCTTGCGTCTGTTTTATGTTTTATTTTTTAGGACTCACCTTGTACTCTGCAGAAAAATCAGAAAAATAACATGCAAGAGAAAAGAAACACTCTGTTAGCTGTTGTTTGTCATGGAATGTTGTGTAGATTGGAATGACATTAAAATTAATTTAATTTATCTCCATAGATAACACCACAGCAACTAACCTCTGATTCCCCAGTTGACCTCATTGCCACTGTCATACTGGAAGTAGTCTGTGTTTTGTTGCTGTAAAACAAACATTATTATCAGACAATCGAGGTCATCGAGGACTTCATAAAGTTTTAAATATTTGCCAACCAGCAGTTGTTTTTATTCACTTGCTGTAATGTATTACCCTGTGTAGTCCATTTCTTCCATACCCTGGCAAAGAGGCTGATTTTGATATATACTCTAGAAAAGATACAAAGAAAATAGCATAAAATAAACAAAATGACATGCAGCTCAGCAGGAGTTTGTCTTAATGCAAGTGGGCAGATAATCAAAAAAGGTAATGCCAATTTCAGATCTCTTCCAGATCTTACACGCAACTCTTAATTAAGCTTGCAACTCCCATATTCCCAAAAGGGTGCCCTATATGAACACTTACACTGAGATATTTACATATGACCTGCTTGCATTCTAATAATCTCCAATTAAATTCTTGCTACTTCAAGCCTAATTTTAATTAAACAGATATGGAGGGAAGATGCGTGAAGTTGCTCACCTGTTTCAGCTGGATAGAGTGCCTGTGAAGCTGAAAAAAAAAGAACACAGAAATGTGGTACTTCACCATGGTCTCTATACCAGTTTGAAATGCAATTCATCCAGATCATACTGTAATGACAAAGACAAAACAATTCCATTCATATAAAAGTTTTGCGTGGTTGCAAATTAAACTCAATTTTCATCTTAAGCTACTCTGCATAGACAAGACTGATTTTGTATGGAGGTCACACCCACTATTCCCATTACTAAATAAGATAGCTTTGCTCAGCAAATAATAGAACAAACACAGTATTGTATACATATACATAGTAGCTACTTATCATCTTGGTATTCTTTTGAATGAAAGTCTAGACAAAGAAAAGTAGTGGCTTAAGAAGAAGCATATTAGAAGCACATAGAGGTCCTGGAGTGGCCTAGCCAGTCTCCAGACTTTATTCCCATGGAAAATGTGTAGAGGTTTGAGTTGCCGATCGTCAGCCTGGAATCCTCAATCACTTGGAGAGGATCTGCAAAGAGGAGTGGGGCAAAATCCCTCCTGAGATGTGTGGAAACCTGGTGGTCAACTATAAGAAACGTCTGACCTCTGTGATTGCCAACAATGTTTTGCCACCAAGTACTAAGTCATGGTTTGCGAAGGGGTCAAATAATTTTTTCACTCATTAAACTGCAAGTCAATTTATAACTTTTTTGAAATGCATTTTTCTGGATTTTTTTGTTGTTATTCTGTTAAAATAAACCTACCATTAAAAGTCTAGACTGATCATTAAATTTCTTTGTCAGTGCGCAAACATACAAACTCAGTAGGGGATCAAATACTTATTTCCCCTCACTGTATGGACTGAATGTGAGTTCTGGGCTGGATATTCCGCTTACCCTGGAAACGTGTGAATGCAAAACATTGCCTTTCCTTTCCTGGCATAGCGATTGCCACATGGGAACTATATGGCCTACCAGACAGGTTGTGAAAATGATCTCTCCCACATTACTGCACCCATAGAAACATCTTCTTGTTGGTCCTCCTGTTTTCATTAAGCTTGCCTTGTCATGGCATGACCAAGTGTCCACCCGTATAAATAGTTAGGTAGGCTGGGCTCATTAGCCCTGGGTGCCAGCCAGGACATCTCTCAATGAGGTTGAAAAAAGAAACAGTACACACTTGCCTCCCTGGCACATAAGAGCCATCACAACCACACTGAATACAGCAGACATTGGAACCGACTGGTTGCCCATGAAGTCTGAAGGCTAAATGTACTGTAGACATCACTGCTCTCGTCAAATCTGCCTCCCAGAGGAAGGCAGCCTTCAAAACAAGGTACATGTTACACCCGTTAGCAAGCAAGACATGCAAACCAGAGAATGAATGATGTCTTTCTACAGTTGTCTTTATAGTTAGAAATTCCATTGCCAACAAAGTTGAAAAGCTACCAACAGGTCACTAATACCATATTACGTCCATGCATCTCCCATATTTAAAAATGCAGCATTTCATACTCTTCATTGTGCACACCCTAAAGGATACATTTTATATTTATCTGTGCAACCTTGTGTAGCACACCCCCACAGATGTCAAGGTTATTATCCTTGGTGACTTCAATGACAGAACAAGCCAAGTTTCAGAAGCCAAGAATGGACTGTCTTGCAAAAATGGTATTGGAAATTTGCAAAAATCGGTATTGGGTCCAGCACTACAAACAAACTTGACATGAGTTCTTTGTCTGCTAATGGATAACAAGGCAAGCTTCCACAGGATCTCTGTGATTTGGTCATCATCACCCTGTACAAGAACAATGGAAGTCAGACTGCTCCCATAGTTGAGGGACAACTCAGTTTTGCAGGTACACAAAAATCCCTGCAAGAGTACTCCTCAAGAGACTGGTACCACCATTGCAGACAAACTCCTCCCAGAGAGCCTGTGTAGTCTTAGAATTAATAAGAGCACCAAAGACATAGTTTTAGTTCTCAGACAGCTCCAAGAAAAATACAGGGAAAAAACAATAGACTACTCATGATGTTTGGTGACCTTACCAAAGTGTCTCTCAACACTGTATACAGAACAAAAGAGGATCCCGTGAACCTCACCACAACGAAGAGGAAAAAATTTATAATACACATAATAGTTAATCCAATTACACCCAGGTGAGTGTGACAAGACACGTGACAGAAAACACAATGTCGGAATGCTCCCTAATGTTTGCCAGTGAATGTCTAAGCAGAAATCCAAGGCCAAGTCTGACACAGCAAAGACCTCTCAGAGCACTTTCCCATAAGCAATGGCGTAAAGCCTCACATCAAATCTCTTCAAGATCTTCTTCAACATAATGCCATAATGGCCACAGTAGACCTTGATGATGAGGATGGTGTCTGATACTGCACCAATGGCAGCCTGTTTAATTTGACAAAGGGTTAAGTGATCTTGATTTTGCTTTTGGCTTTTGAATTTTGGTATTACCTGATTTTTGTTGACCAAATTTACATACGGAAAATGACATGGTTCAGGAGTCATGACATCATTTTGGGAAGGGGAAAAAGAGAGAGTGAGAAATGCAGAGGGTAAAGGTAAAAATTCTGCTGTTTTGTGCACTTTCCCATGAGGCTCACAGAAATAGAAATGAGGAATGGGTCGCATATGCATGTGAGGAGAAAGCAACAGAGTGAGACACAAAGGAGGTGCAGACAGTGTGTTGGGAAAGGGAGACAAAGAAAACAATAGAGAGGCAGTGATAGAAAGGGAAGCAGACTAAAAGAGTGCACATATGTGGAGATGGGTTTGGCTTCTGAATTTCTACTTGTAAGAGAGACACTTTAAACCTGCACTGCAGTAACACTGCTCTGCTCACAAACATAAAGTATCATGCATTTACTTTAATGTGTCACAGTTTCACAGATGTAATGAGATCCAGTACGAGTCTAGTACCATAACATTAACTATAACACCATGAGCTGCATTCTGCTGTGACTAGAATATTATTACAACTGATAATCTACAAACTGCCCTGCATGTGTTTTATTTCTGCTGGTTCTCCCCTGAGTGTGCTTGTGGCTAGAGATGAGACCTTCAGGGAGAATTGGGCTTTTTCCACAACAATGGAAATCAACTACAATGGTGTAACTCAAAACATTTGTGAAATATGAGGTGCTGCATTTTATTTGAATGCTAATATCTTCTCAGAGGCACTCCTTGTGAAGCCAGAATGTCTATTTAAATGTCTATTAGTAGTCTGTGACGTTTGCAGAACTTTCATTAGAACTAAGAGGCTAAATAACTTCTGAACTATATTACTTATACAGATACCTGGATTTTAAGACACCAGCAGTACTTACTGCCATTGATGCTGTTGTTGTAGCTGGCAGTGTGCAGAGTCTCCTTGCTCCCAGCCCGGGAGTTCCGTGTGCTGCCCCAGGGATCGTTGCCATAAGAACCAGAGCGGGCTTTCATCTCTTCCTTTAGGATCATCCTGCCAATCCCACCCTGTATCTAAAAAGGTGATAGAATTCATTTTCATGCTACAGTTGGAGAGAAAAACACTATAAAGCTACCACAGAGTTCAATTCTGACAATGTTTAAAAACATGATTTATAGAATGTAGTATATGCTTCAAATATTGTTGGAATAAGACAGCACAAGACAGACATAAAGAGTTTCATACTCTTTGAAGACCAAAATTCCACCCATCTTCCTCTCCCCCTGATGAGAATCTTCTTCGTGGAATACGTAAAGCTGTGTGAGAGGGAAGAGATGTTAAAAGTCTGGATGTAAGATTCAAGTAGCTTATACAGAAATGCTTTTGGTTAAATAAGTGAAACAGACTGTGTGTATACATGAGATAAAACAAACTCCTGTTCATCACTATGTCTCACTATACCCAGCATTTAAATTTAAGTTGATTTCAAACAGTGAATCATACTCTGCAAGTATAAAAGTATAATCTCTTTATACTATAAAACTGTGGTCCTCTGAACTTTGTACACTACTGGCAAAGATAAACTGAGCCACTTTTCAATAAAAATGTTTGACATTTGATATTGCATCTGCTATTCATATTTGCCGAGCTTTTACACATTTAAAGTTAATTCACACTAGTAGCATTTCTAGAGAATTTGTAGATGCAGATGTGCCAATACACGTGCACAACAGATATGCTTTTATTTTAAGCAATGTTTTAAGCATCAGAATGAATGCAAGTTATACATAAACTCAAATAAATGCATTCACTAAACTTTATTTAAAATTATAATCTACAACGACTTTAGGATTCTGCATGATATTCTATCATGGAAACTAGACACAGAAAAATAAAAAAGACACATACATGGCATTTGCACAACATATCTTTCATGAATTCCGGGGTTACAAAGTAACTAATAAAAAAACATACTTAACCCAAATTTAATTCAAATTCATGTAAACCATATGTTTGATTTTCAGTTTAGTATAGCAGCAAATGCTAGCCAAGCACATATTTGGTTACCTACATTTAGGGGAGCCAGGATTTTGGAAGTAATCAGACTGGGAGTGCTGGTAGTGCTCGGGTGAGTAAGCTGTTGAGAATCTAGACGACTGGAGGATATCTTCACTGGTCTTGCTCTTTGTAGCTGCGTCATGATTGTCTGCACAGAGAGAGAAGAGTAGAACATAGATCATCAGAATAAATCTATGTATGTTCCATCAATAAAATATACTATCCTGACAAACCAGATGGACAAGAAAAAGCAGACTATATCAGAAAAAACGCATTATTCGATCCTGAGTGAAGAATGGCCCCAATTCCAAAAGCTTAAGTGAATACATTTAGCTAAATTGACCACTGTTCATGCTAAGCTGCTCTGACAAATTATCCCAGCATATTATTAGACAATGGAAGAAAATAGCTGAATGGCTTTTTAATGTTTACTCAAGACTAATAACTCTTTGTTTATTCTTATTAGTATAAAGCAACCGAATAAAAGACATCAACAAATTATACTGACAATTGTGACTTTACACATACACACAAAAAACAATGGTAGAAGGATGGACAAGCATAATATAATGACAGAGAAAAGTACAGACAGGTGCAGTATGTGGGGTAAACTGAAGGGTAATTTATACTTACAGGGTACATGGTTGATTGAGGAAAGTGCATCAGTATGTAGTATGGAGGGAATATTAATATGACCAAAAAATTAAAAAGGAAAAACAGAAAAAGGGAATTATTTGCAACCTATCAGAAACATTTGGTAAGAGGTAAGTTTGTACCCAAATGATGACGAAAGAAACAGAAGTAAAACAGAATAATCTCTGATATGTATTTAGCATACAGTAAATATGATAATGGAAGGAACTTTTCTGTTTCACAAATCTGTTTCTGTCATCTGCCCTCCATATGGGTAACAAACACTTTTGTATGAGGAATTCATTACAGGCTTGTGATGAAATAGATCTTTTTCTATAGTATTGTATCTTCTCATTAGCATTCATGCTTTTCTGCACATGTATGTTGGTGTATCCATCTGTGTGTGGGCAGCTAGCTTGGTCCACAATACAAGATTAATAAAATCCTAACCAATTTTAAAAATGTAAAAAAAAACAAACCCTAATATAATAACTTATTCTTGAATTATTTTTGTTCTAGGTTGATTCAGTCATACTACAAGATTTGTCAGCATAAAACACCTTACACTTTCATATAATGCTCAAGTCAGTCACGACCAACAGTAGACACTCTTGAAATCCAGAATCTCACAACATTTCCCATGAACAAAAGAGACTTAAGACCAACACATGCAAGGTGGATGATAGGATAGCTTGGATCTCACTGGTTATCGGTTCACATGAGAAAATAGAATTATGATATAATGAAAATATCATCCTTTTTGTAAAAAATAACAAAAATGAACTAAAATGATTAACAATAATAAAAAAGAACATAACAGACTTCAAAATTAAAAACAATACGAAATCTGTAAACATTTTATATGTAATGCTGAACTTTAATAGTGACTGAAAATAGAAATAATGCAATGTACACTTTCCCATCATTACTATTTGCCACTAAAAAAATGAACAAGTATTGAACAGCCTTCTATTTGAAACCAAAAGGATGGCCTCTTACTTCGTCTATGTGTCATAGTACCATAGAACCTGGTTTCAGTAGAAGGTCAAGTACATTTTAATAAACTTCAGGAGCTTAGAATAATTTCTGGATAAAAAAAATCTTTCTTCTGGCATGCCATAATTTTGTTACTTGTCAAACTATCCTCAATGTGCATGTGGACAAAATACACTTCTATGCCCTTCCTGGCAGGTTAATTAGCTCTGTTTGAAAGTTCTTAATTATTGCCATAAGATTAGGTACAGTAATTTTTACTAAATTAAATAGCTACTGCCTAATTTATGATGGTCAACGCACATTTGTCTCAATTGTGTGTTCTCTAAGGTTCCCTATGTTGTTGAATTAGGCCTCCTTATAGTTGTACCTCAGTAAATATAAAGTCATGGGTGACTGCTTAAGAGTTCCTAAACCCTAAAAAACTGTGACTTACTAACTATACACTGTCTACTTTATTAGGTACACCTGGATATCCAGTTATCTAATTAACCAATCTGGCAGCAGCACAATGCAAATAAAATCAAGGTCAATGTTCACATCAAACATCAGAATGGGAAATGTGATCTTTCTCTCTCACTCTCTCTCCCTCCCTCTCTCTCTCTCTCTCTCTCTCTCTCTCTCTCACACACACACACACACAAAACATTATGTGAAAAACAAAAAGCATCCTGTGTGCAGATCTGTAGCCTAAAGCACCTTAATAATGAGAGATAAAAAGATAATGACTAGACTCATCTGAGCTGACTGGAAGTCTATACTAGTTCAAATAAGTCTCAAAATATGAGGTGGAGAACAAAAGACCACATCAGATACCACTCCTCAAGAACAGGAATCTGAGACTATCATAACTTGAAGACTTCCAAAAAATAGACAGTTAAATTCTGGAAAAAGTCTAGGTGATTTTTTTTATCTTCAACTGTCCAGTGTCGATAGCCCTGTCCCTATGATATTCTCAGATTCCTGTTTTTTGCTGATAGGAGTAGAACCCAATGTGGACTTCTGTTGTTGTAGTCCACCCAACTCAATATCGATGTCTTCTGTTTACTGAAATGCTTTTCTGCCCACCATGGTTGTAAAAACTGATTTTTTAAAGTAACTATATCATTCCTGGCAGCACAAAATAATATGGACATTTTCTGACCTGATCTGAAATCTTGATATTAAGACATTATTTTGATGCAGACTTCTATTCTATTCTATTCTATTCTATTCTATTCTATTCTATTTTACATTCACATTTTATGCATTTAAACTTAAATCCAGCTGAATTATGACACACAATATACAGATCAGCTAGTAACATCTGACCAACGGATTTTACTGATTTTATCTAAAAGGTGGCTGCAACATCATAAATTATGATGTTGTATGATAGTACCAACTTAAGCATCATACCGAACCATCATAAAGGTACGGGATGTGGCTGGTTAACGTCAATGTCAAAAAGAAGTGAGCAGCCTCTGAAAACAACATCTACATAGAATGTGCCTCTAACATCCCGAAGTGCTTTGATCTTTTTTAATAGTTGATTAAAATCAGTTAAACTTTTGAATGCATAGCCATGCAATCAATGGATAACCATCTAACTTTCTGCATAAACTCTTGATTATCAAGGTGTATTGGTCTTAAATCTTAATAAAATTTCACAAGCCTGTACTGACAATGCACATTTACACCATGCACAAACTTACGCTGGAAAAATTTACTATGTAAGCTCTACACACACAAGAATACATACAGTCAGGTGACTAATTAAAGGAAAATCAAAGTGTCTTACTAAGGAGTTGGGGCACCAAAACATTCCAAATTATCTTTAGAGGCACACATTCTATATGTCTCTGGAACTGTACTGGAGATATGTACACCATCTTTCCAAAATATATTGTCGTAGTTGGTGTTTTGATAGTGGTAGAGAGTGCAGTGTAATACAGCAGCCCAAAATCTCTCATAAGTTTTTAATTGGGGTGAGATTAAATAAGCCATAGCACATGATCTACATAATTTATATACTCATTAAACCATTTAGCAAACTCTCTTGACCAGTGGATGAGGCAGAATCATCCTGAAAAAGACCACTTGCATCAGGACAGGAATGTTTCAGCATAGGGTAAGGCAATGAATCAGAATAACTTTGTGTTACAGTTACCCTTCCCTCTAAGGGGCTAAGTGGATGAACACTTTGGTAGCAAAATGCCACCAACATAAGAGTTATCATTTGTCTTTGTCCCTTTAATTTGTCACCCATCTGTACACACTCTACAGAGTGTCATGCAAATAAGAGGGAACAATGCATTGTTACTGCTGTTCAAAGAAAATAGGTTCACAATTTTTTGGAAACTTAAAGAAGACCATAATAATTCAAACTGAGACAGAAAAGGCCATGTTTTTATATTGGACAAAATATTTACTTTGCTTACATTATATTAATAGAAAAATCATTCTATAAATCAGTCTAAGGCTTACTCTCCTACAAAAAGCACTTTTTAAGTCGGTTTTGTGGTCAGTTGCAGTTGCCAGTATACTCAGTTCAAGTCAATCCAATATTCAATGTATGTTAAAGAAGGAAAGCTAACCTCTGTATTGTACTAACTATCTCTGCTTTAAACTCACTTTACTACTTTGTTAAAATGCATCCTAGTTTTCAACTAAAAGATATTTAACACAAATCAGGCACACATTTCCAAATGGCTGACAACCAAGACAGAGGAAAGCTGTGGGCTGAGAACACTACCGTGTCTCTTATAGATGGGAGGCTTCCGGTAGATGTTAGGCTCTCCTGTTGCTGAGAATAAAAAGAGAAGTGAGAGTTGAAACAAAGAGGACAGACTGAGGAGGAAAAGGAAAAGAAACAGGATTTAAGATTATGTGCGTTCCCTCTGAATATTTTTTGTTTTCAGAAAGAACTTGTTTGCTGAGGACAGCTGAGAAAAGAGCCATATCAGTGGGTGCTTAATAGCATTCTGGTTCAGCATGATGAATAAAAAGGTAAAAAGCTGTAAATGATGTTAAAGCCACTGTCAACTTATTTTCATAAATTGCTTCACTTCATGCAAAACTGCATGTACACAATATCCTATGATTCAAGACAAATGCATTGGGGAAACTCTGCTTTGTCATTGTACAGGCTTTTCTAACATTTTTGTAAATTATAATTAAATTGAAGTTATGGGTATATATTTCTTGAATCTACCACTGGACATGCTTATTGAATGACAGATCTTCAGAATCACAAAGATTTCATTACATTATCACTGTTATAACTATTATAACTGTTGGCAGGGGCTTTAAAAGCAGTGATGTAGCTTTGTAGCATACCTGGCACATGGAAATGCTTCGGTGCTTGATTTGTAGTGGGTGTACTGGACCTGGCCTCCAGCTGTGGATAATAGGGTGAACTCCTGCCACTTTCAGTGCCTGTGTCAAACCCCCAGCCAATGAGAGTGACAGAAGCAGAGCATGAATGAAAAAATCACCCCACTCTCTTTTCACTTTACTCTTAAACACCCTATAGCAGCACAGAGCCAGCATATCTCTCTGCTCACAAAAATAACCTGGGATAGTGTGGTATGCATTTCAGTAAAGGCAGGAAAGCTGTGTCTCATATAGCAAAATAAACAGAAAAGGCAACATGCAATGGAATGTTTGTTATTTGTTTCAACGCCATCCATGTATCATCCATGTATTGCTGATTGACAATTCCAGGAGAAATAATTAACATGCTTATCCTGTTTTCTGCAACAATAATTCATGCACATTTCCTTCAAGATGCAGGTTGTATATTTGATATATACAGGAGCTTTCTATAGAGACTTACCATATCTATAGTAGTGCTGTGGGGACCGGGGCAGCACAGGAGACATGCTCTGTCTGCTGTAGGTAGGAGAATCAATATAGCCGGGACTGGAGGATCTCCGCTGCCTTAGATCCACACTATCATACATGTCCTGCCCAAACAAAGTGAGAAAGCAGGGTATGCTGATTACTTCATATTAATATGGAGTGTATTTGAGATTATTCTGTATTAGTAAACATAAGAAAATTTAAGGCAAGTTTATTACCTGAGAATAAGGGGATAGTGTCCCCAGTGACTGTGGAGGTCAGGAGAAAGAGGACAAAAAAATCATACAGACAATGAGATAAAATCACCTGCTAAATGTTAATATTATTTTGTCAGACTGGTTTTCTTTAGATATTCTTTTGTGTATAAATACCTAGCTAATACTTACACTTACATCTCCTCATCAATAAATAACATGTGTGTTGCACTGCAGACTCAATTTCTCACTCACATCAGAAAATTTGGTGGTGAGAACAAAATCTTCAGTAGATAGAAGGAGCATTCATCACCAGCATGAAAGTAGTAAAGGCTACTGCAAGGCTTTGTCTTTGATGTACTCAAATACTGAAATTCTTCTGCTGAAGATGCATAGTTGTCAAGAACAGATGCTCTCCACACTCACAACATCCAAGTTATGAATTATTTTAAAATGAACCATTTTGGAAAGTGCTGACAAAAATCTACAGCAACAGTTATAAGAAAATAGTTTTAGATATGCATTCATAATACAGAAACTACATACTTAAAATAATAAGTGATATCTCTAATCAATATTTTGATAATTTTTGATAATTTAGCCAATTCCTACCCTCCACTTTGGTCTCTCCTATCACATAAAAGCTATATTCCTCTGAAACACATGAAGTCAGCCAAACATATCTTTTTGAAGTGCTGCTCATGCAACGTCGGGGCAGCTAACACACTTGGAAAGTGCTATCTACCATACACATGCACTCACAGACACCCATGATTGGCTAGCATCACTGTAATTGATGTGGGAGAGAGTATGTCTCCCTCCCTGACAGCATGGCAAATTCTGGCCTCTTGGTCCTATGGATGGCTGTGGCATTATCAAGATTTGCATAGTAATTGAATTTCGTCTTGCAATCTCCTCGTCTTGCAATCTTTAACCTTTCATATTGGGCATAATAGGATGTTGGATGAACCATTATCTGTTCTAAATTTAAGAAATCAGTGCATGCCAAGTGTCACATACTTAAAAAGAATTCTCTACACAAAGATATGGTGAATCAGATTCCACAGATATGAGTGAAAAGAACACATGCATTTATCAACTTTGCCTTTGTGGTAATCAGCAAGCACTGAACAGGCACACAGACGAGACACAGGCATGTTGGGAACACAGGGCCAGGCTCTGAAAGCTAAACTAGTTTGGGTTAGCTGGTCTACACATACGCGTGTCATGCTGGAGAGAGACACAGCACTAGTGCCACTAGGGCAGTACCTCGCCGAAGCTGAGGCGCTCTAGCCTGTCGTCCGAGTGGAACCTGTAATATGGCTCATAGGATAAGAATTCAGGCCTCTGCAGATCGTAAATGGCCTTAACCTTAGGCAATGCGGCCAGATCTTTGTACTCTAGGATCTCATTCTCCACTCTAGCCTGAGGAAAGGGACACAGGACAGACATACACACAGACATACACATACTCACACATATCAAAATGCAATGAGAACAACACAAATGCTAATGTCAAAAACAACATTGCGCTTCATTGTAGTAGTGAGTCTGAAAGTTCTATAAGCTCTCACTCCTCATGACGCCACCAATGTTTTTTCCCCACATAGCAAATAAAGAACACCAAACTCAAATCGTGGTTGTGATTAGCATGACATAATCCAAAAAAATTTAAAATATGCCACAAATATATCTGGCGTAAATATTGCATTTCCATCACACAAATGTGGGGGCTGATTGTCTATGTTACTTTTCAATCTTAGCCATCTTCTATAGCAAGCTGAGCTGCTAATTCTTCAAAATATTTTCATGTCATTTTATGCTAGATTTTACATCCAGTTCTGTTCACAGCTTCCTATACAAATACGCCATTAAATGTATTTAGAATATCCAATCTTCCCTATCTTGAAGGCAGTTGTCAAGTATTTATAGAAATAAATATATTTAAGGGGCTGCTTGAGATCCTTCCTGACTGTATTTGTCGTTACATTTTTGGTATAGGAGAATGATACAAAGACTAAACTCAAAATTGCTTCACATTTTAATGACCAGTCATATTTAAAATCATCTTCCTTTTACCTTGATACCTACAAGCTAAAATGACCTAAGCATGTAAAAATCATTAAAAAAAACATTAAATATAAAGTTTTGTTACTTTTAGCATTACAAAATATTGTTTGCACATGATTTAAAGATGTACATCTTTGTACTGTACTGAAATTCTAAAATAAACATGAAAATTCCTACACTGGAAAAACAGCAATTATACACTTACACAAATGACTCGGCTTGGTGAACTGATGCTGGAACCTGGGGGGGAGATGGATGTCTCTGACATGCGCCTCACTCTGAGCTTCCTCTCTACTCGAGCCGCCTGCTTACATGTAGGATGCCACACTTCAGAACCTGAGAAGGTCAAATCACATCCTGACTTTGTGTCACTGCTGTCACTCAATTAACTTTATGCAGAACATCTCAACCAATTTAAGTTTGATTTTGAATAGAGAAAGAGAATTTATTGTTGTTTATTGCAGCTGTAACATAAGTGAGGACAGAAAGAACATTAAATCTAACTATAGACCAGTAAAATGCACAGCATTTCGTACACTAATAAATGTACCATTGTAATTGTTGGCAAATCGCTCTGGTATAAGTTGAATAACACTAGACTGTTCTATTATACAAAAATAATGCAATCCGCTTGCATGTCATCCTGCATTACTCCCTTTTTGAGATGCATTATTTTTTAAAGAAAAGCACAGTCTGTCGTGTTATTCCTTACTTAGAACCTCCAAGGAAAAAATTATGTAAATTATGTCAATGATAGTCTAGAAGGGAAAAAACTGAATAATATATTATTTAGCAGATTTTATGACCATGAACAGGAGAAGTCTAGCATCAGCTACAGCTTTTCACCTTACTAATAATATATGTGATGTTATGATTTTATGATTATAGGTCAAGTTAAAGGTTTTGCTACAGTATAAGAAAATCTTTCTCACACAGGAAATTTCTCACTCAGGATAGGATGATAATTATGATAATTATTTAAGGACCAGGAAAAAATCCATAGACCCTTCTAGTTTTTAACATACTGTAGTGTAAGAGAAAAAATCTCTAATGTATGCTAACTGATGACATTTTTGTGGTCTTTTAATTAGTTTAAACTCTTGACTGTTTCCTCACCTGTCAGGTACATCTCCTCTCCTTCCGTAAACATCATCTGACACCGTGCACAGCGAGCACACGTAGGGTGATAGTGCTTCCCTCCAGCCTGGAGACAGTAAGAGTAACAGAATAATAGCACCGATTCCTTCACTTACTTATTATTCAAATAATACTTCTAATAATTCTATTAAATGTTAATTTAAAAAGTGCTGTAAAGATTGCAATAAACCTTGTTATAATTCACTGACTAAATTTCAGAATTTGTCTGTCAAAGGCCCTCCTTTTGATTATGGTTTCAATAGTGACACACATCATGTGCTTATAATTGAAATAACACAAATGTGTTCAGGATACCTTAATGTATCCTTGATTAGGATCCTCTGTTTATACCTTGCTTTTACTTTGTGGCACTGCAAAGTCAATAAAGTGCAATTTATTGTTGTTAAGTACAAGCTTTGTTTACCAAGTTCAGTGTGTCAGCTTCCTGGTTTTGACCCTCATGTAGTGCATGAACCTTTGTTCTGAATATGGATTGCCCTTGCTTGATTTTGACTGTCTTTTGGCCCTTCAAAACTTCATTAGAGACATCATTACAACTGTTAGACATGCTCTAATAAAGCACATAGTGAGTTTAAACATTATTAACCTACTTACTTACCATTTCATTTAGTCATTTAGTGTAAAAAAAAAAACAGTTACATTTTCTGTTCAATATTTTTCCATCTAAGACTTATAATCAATACAGTGGCATTGCAAGCACATTTGTATACAGAATCAGAATTATACTTTATTGGACAAGTATACTTCAATATACAGTAACATTTTTAGTTGTTGCACTATTGTTATATTATAGTAAGATAACAAGGAAAAAGGCATAGAGCATGCTGGTAAGATAACATGTTTGCTATGAATAGAGCCACAGTATTAGTGCACTAATATCTGCCAGAAATGTTTCTTGACAGGTAACTTAGGATATTGCTAGAAATACAATGTATTTATAGGCTTAAGAGAATTTCCTCTTTTTTCCTTTCTATGATTGGTTTATGTAGTGTTTTATAATAACAGAAAAAACAATCTATAGGTGCTACAGCCAGTGAAGGTTCAGCAGAGCTGTGCTGAGTTTGACAAAGAAAATGCAGAAAATATAACTAAATAAAGCTACTTCACTAAAATATGGAATAGTGCCTTGTTCATTACAAGGCAATGCAGTTTCAGATTATTTTTTAAAGCTTGATTTTTTTAGATTAGATTTCCATCTAATAGCTAGTATTTTGATTATTCTCCTTTCTTATACCACAGAATGATCACTACAGTATATGAGCATTGCTGCTTCATCAGGCAATCACATTAAGGGTTAATCGGCTGATAGTAGCTAAAAGACAAGCTGGCGCAATCCAGGCTAGATTCTTCTGTTCAGAGAAATCAGAGAAATGTCCAAATTCTTACATATTGTAGCTGTAAATTAAATCCACTGGAGCACATAGTGACACCAAATCATTCCCTTTTTCTGCAGTGTTTTTCTCCCTCAATGCTTTCTCACCATGTTCACACATTCAATATACTCCTTCCGCCTCTTTATCTCTTTGTCAATCTCTGCCTCATTAACTCTCTCTGTTTTTTCCTTTCTGAACTCCTCTCCCCTGCGTCCTTTTGGTGTTCTCTGTTTATAGTAATGCCAATAAATGCCTGTTGAGAGCTGTGCTTTAAAAAGCAATTCTTATCCCACTGTTTCTCTAGACTCCTACATTCATCTCTTTATATTTAGTTTTTGATCTTTTTATAGACTTGTCCTGCCTCAGGTCAAGTCCAGGTCAGTTTGAATATTTTATTTGTTCCTGAATAAATGCCGGAACTATTATATGCATTGTTTAGAAAAATTGAAGGAGGAAAAAAAAGATGAGATGAGAGTCAACATCTGTGGATGTCACAACATTGTGGTACTCAGTGTTACATACAGACTTGGGCATGAATACTCCCCAAAAATGTTTAATTAAAATTAGTTTAAATTGTAACGGAAGCATCAAAAACTTCTCAAAAAGCATAAAAAACAGAGGCAAAATTATTTTATGACCTTAGATGCTTATTTTGGACTACTAATACATGGTTTGCCAAGGTTGATTTATAAGATTTGCCCTTCACAGAGCACTGACCTTGGTGCCTGACCTCACTAATGCACAAATCCCCAAGCAAGTCCAATATCAAGTGGAAAGCCTTGATCAAGTGGATTCAGCGGATTCAGCGCTAGCTGGTTAGACAAGTTTGTTGGCTAGTTAACAAGCAAATGTTTCACTTTATTTCTGAGATTAAGTACCTGTAAACAGTATTAAAGGTAGTACGCTCATTTCCATTTTAGCAAGCTAGCTGACCTGCCTACTTTAAAGAATACCATGTTAATCTTCTGATTAACTGTGAAATACATGTAAATTGCTTCACTAAAAGCAAATGATACCTATAAACCTCATCAGAATACAGTAATTGCAATCATTGTCCATCAGACTCCATTGACCAAGTTATCACCCAATGGTTTAAAAAAACAACCAATAAACATACTTAGTTTAAGAAAGTAAATGTGCTATATGAGGGGTGAATGCCACAAACCTGTAAAGCACGCTGAGTGATAGCTAACAAGGTGGAAACTAGTGGACATTTGCCTGATTTCCCAGCATTTCCCCCAGATTTTTTTGGGCTATCACACCTACCTCTAGTACTTGTCCACTGATGTATCTGCTGCAGGTCTCACATTTTATTCCAAACTGGGTGTGGTAATCTGACTCACAGTATGGGATCCCATCTCTGAATGAAACATTAATTCACATTACGCACAATTATTAAACAGACAAATATGGACAAATATACCACACTAAAACTACCTGTAGTCAGACATCTTCCTTTAGCTCTTATGCAGTTATGATCAAAGATATATGACTTCCAAAAAATAGCATAACATCACAAAGCGTCTTTTGTACAACTCCCCATAACATCCCAAATCTTCTGATATAAACCTTCCCATGACAGATCAAAGACCTAGTTGTAAAAAACAACTACTGTGCAATAAAGACAAGGTTTTATTTCCTGGAAATTGTGCAGTAAAATGGTTAAAACATGGCTAATTTTTATGTGCTCTCAGATTTGAACATAAAACAGAGAATTCTGGAATGGCCAAGTCAAAGCCCAGATCTAAATCCTACTGATATCCTGTGAGTTAAACAGACTGTGCATGCAGGAAACCCAAAGAATTCTGCATTGAAGAGTGGTATAAACTTTCTTCCAGTTGATACAAGAAAGGTTTCATTTAGGTTATTTCAGCCAAAGGCAGAAACACTAGCTATTAGGCCATATGGTGTCCTAACTTTTACTTAGTTGAAATACTCATTTTGTTGATTTCTTCTAATAAGATGTTTCTACAGGTAAAAATTAAAACAATGTAAGAAATTGACATGTTGACATTTCTTAATAAAGAATGTAATATGAAATGAGGTGTCCTAATTTTTTCACATGACTGTATAAACTTTGGTTTGCTTAAGTAAAGCATTAACACTATGAGTGAAAAGTGCATGCTCACTTGCTTATGTACTCTCCAGTGAGCACAATTCCGCAGGTCTGGCACTTAAAGCAGCTGACGTGCCACTGTTTCTCCAGTGCCAGAAGAGATTGGCCATGCTTGATTTCCTCTTTACAGCCTGCACAGTCTAGAGAGACAGAGAGAGAGAGAGAGAGAGAGAGAGAGAGAGAGAGAGAGAGAGAGAGAGAGAGGGAGAGAGAGAGAGAGAGAGAGAGAGAATTGGAATTTCGACTGTCTAGAAATTCATGTGATGAATCTGTGAAATATGGTGTCAATCATCAAAGCTGACTGATATAATGTCTTGTGGTACTCACATATGCACACAGACACACACTGTGAAATATAATACAACAATATAAGAAATAACTGTGAGGGTCTATGATGCAAAAGTGTAAGAAGGCACTTGTACTGAAAAGTCAGCTGATCATTTGTTTTCATGTGGACATTTGCAGTTATTTTTGGATGTCGTAACCCACACCACTCTCTTTTACACATTCCCAAATGTCAGTCCCTTTCATACCACAGCCTTATATCTCTTTAATATCCATCTCCTACTGTCATTTTCAGTCTACCTGTATTTACTGCAGTTAATAAGTTCATGGGGCCATGAAATAAAAGACAAGACCAACAAAAACTAGACATATGCAACCAAAGAAGCCTGCTAATAGACCAGAGATTAAGTCTTACTTTACCTCCTATAATCTTGGTAAACAACTCTCTCTCTCTCTCTCTCTCTCTCTCTCTCTCACTCTCTCACTCTCTCACTCACTCACACACGCCTTGAAAGACTCCAGAGACTTGTATGTGCTATTAAAGTATAACAATCCATAAATCCATTGGGGTTGTAAATCTATAATACAAGATTGCTGATACCAATAAATTAAGATTTAACATTCAATTAATTGAGTGCAATCATCTTTATTTATAAAAACAGCAACACACATGCAAATATTTACACATGCAGTGAAACACCAACATTAAACGTGTGTGTGAGTGTGTGTGTCTGAAGTATACCACAAGGACAATTTATGAACTGCACTGAAGACACTTCATTCATAAAACACTTTATTGTTTAGAGTGGAACTTACGACTGGGTCCATGAATCCTAATCGGCTCACTTGAAGCAACAAGCTTGAGGGAGCACTGTTGGCAAACACACTCCTTACCACTGAATGTCACTCTGTCTCCAATTGGAAAGGGTTTTCTACAATGGAATAAAAGAGAAAATAAGAAAAAATCAGAAAACCTAAGCATCAATATATTAACAGCACAAAATCTGCATATTTTAAATGTATAAGAATGCCAAAGAGCGCATTATACATAACAGGTAATTGATTATAACAGAACAGTATATTTTTGGATTCAGCAGCAGATGTATTATGAAACAGTTTGATTTAACACCTGTACTTTAACACTTCTTGTGAATTACAGTTACCAGAACCATACGAAACTTTGATAGCATCTTAGGGGCCCAAGAGGAGCTTCTAAAAGCAGAGCACTGGGGGTCAGATGACATTTCAGTTCAAAAAGATGAAACCTTATACTCTTTGAGTCATATAAATAGTCATATCACTGACTTGCACAGGACAGTGACAAGCTCTGCTTAAAAACGTTAGTGGTTGCAATTACAGTATTTATGGGATAAAAATAGTCATAAACACTGAAACCCAGTGGCTTGTCCAGAATGAAAGACACAAGCAGAACATTTGGCAACCTGACCAAGTTTTACTGATGTTGGCCCCTGCCAAAAACAACAGCACAAAAAACACGGGTATCAGATGCCTCTTTCAGAGCAGTGTCTGTGTGTAATTAATAAGGCTATAATAATTCACCACTTCCAGCTTCATCTACACTGTAATCAAGCTGACTGAAAGATACTTCACCAGAGACAAATCTTATTAGAGACACACCCCCACATTTCAATTATATTTACACTCAGTCATGACCTGAACATCAAGTTAATCACTGAGCAGAAAATATTGTCAGTTGGTATAAATGAAATGCTCAGATTTGTTTTTCTGAAGTACTATTATTATACCTTCAAAACATGAGCCCACATCGTATAATGTAATGACTCTATTGACAATATTACTGAATAATCATTTAAAAACAGTGGACCAGGAAACTGAACTGACTTGCACATTAAGACACAAATCTGTGAAATAATCCCATTAGTCATTCTAGTAGTTCAATGGCACTGGTTCAAATCCCAGAGGTACAACAGTGTAGATAGCAAGCCTGATCCTCTTATGTGCTTTCAGCAGTTTTATTTTATTCTTAGCAGATTATTTTACACTATATACCAAATTTTACATCTATTGCTGTACAAATAGTGGGATTTTCATGTATTACACAAATGTGTCCCTGTGTAAATGTGCATATGGACAAGCATATAGGTGAATGTAGGTTTTCCTGTGAACACTTTAGGTTGACCTTGTCATTAACTGCAGTGCCAGTCTCTCAGCTAAATGCTGAAATATCAGGTTTTTAATCATGTAAAATATTCATTATGTTTAAATATTTAATGAACATTGATTCTTTTTGTCCTGCCACACTATTTCATAACAGATTGTTATGAACTAAAACAAGTTATGGACATTATACATGCAACATCTGCCAATTTAAATGAATGTCTTGAATAGAATAAAACAGAGGTCTTTGAAATGTCTAAGAGAAACAAAATTTTGGTCAGCTGCATTACAACATTGTTACATCCTTCCTTCTGAGCCCAGGACCTAGAATTACAGGATCACTGGAAAACTACAGCTTAGAATGGCAGCTTTTTCTCATGATGTAGTGAGCTGTCATGCTGCCTGATACTGCATGGCATGCCTGATAAGAGTTTTGTAGGCTACTCCCAGCAGAAACACCCTGCTGAGCTATTTTGCTACCACTGGCATTGGGATTTGTGAAGCAATTCCAGTCTTTCTTGGCAAATAGATTTTTCTCTCAGAGTTTATTCATCAAATGCTAATTTGTCCCTCATTGGTAAAGGGAAGAAAAGGAGGAAATAAGTGATTTATATTCCTTTACAACCAGGCTGTACAACAGGAAATAAGGAAGCAGGAATAAATAGTCAAGTTTCCAGGATTTCTGAGAAAGCATAAAATAAATCCTCATAACCCTCCTTCACTTGTTCCATTCAGGAAGCAGTTGCTTATATAGGAAGCAGTTCTGAATAGCACTGTTGCACTTTTTTGTTTTTCATTTTATAAACAATATAAACAGTTATTTTTTTTGGGGGTGGGGCGGTATTTGAATTCTGCCTTATTAAGTGCAAAATTGAAGGCACAAAGCTTTGCTTTGGTGGAGGCAATCATGTTGTTTTATAGATAATCAATAATCAGCCTCAATATCAGAATCGATGGATCAAAATAAACCTATTTGCGAATAATTATTTAAAGTTGATACCTCAAAAGTTTATGAAATCAAAGTTTTCATAATTGGCAAGTACAAACTGGTGGGAAAATAATGAAAAAAAATAAAATAAAATAAAACAATGCATTTTCTGTCTTCCTAAAAATATTTTTGTTATAATTTTTATTCAGACAATGGTGATTTGTGTGTGAAAGTGTAAAAGGTTTGTTAGTTAAATCTGTCAAGCATTTGGACGCAAGTGCAGAGCGTA